>NC_044196.1:11458713-11536787 GCF_900880675.1 Sparus aurata | reverse complement strand
ATTGAACATACTTATTGATTGATTGACCGATTCACTGACTGACTGTGTGTGTGTGTGTGTGTGTGTGCTCCTACTTCTTGGCCTTGCGTGGTGTGATGTTGAACGGGGGTCCGGGTGGTCCCAGAGACTTGGGGAACAGGTCGACCCACATCATCAGGCGCCCCTGACGGACAGCACCAACAACCAATCAGAAGACAGGAATGGACGAGGAACAAAAACAAACCGACGGATCGCAACGGAAACAGATGTGACACACATATAAGTGTGTGTGTGTGTGTGTGTGTGTTACCTGCTCGATGTCGGGCTGCAGAGGACTGTACAGCGGTCGGTTCTCCACGTGCTCCGGTACCAGACCCAGTTTCCTCAAGATGTGGAGGGACAGGCGCTCCTTCATCGGACCGAGGTGGCGTTTGGACACGTTTCTGTCCTCTGAAAACACACACACACACACACACACACACACACACACACACACAGAGAGGTTTAAGTGAAGGTCATAACACTCTTTATACGACTGTTAAAGCTCTCAGAGTGGAGAATGGAAACACAGAGTACTGGGTGGACTGGGAGGAGAGCGGCTCACACAGGAATTATTCATTATTCACACACACACACACACACACACACACACACGCACACACGCACACACACACACACACACACACACACACACGCACACACACACACACACACACACACACACACACACACGCTAAGCTGTTCATTGGTCTCTGCATCACAACTGAATGAGGAAAATCTGTGTTTCTTCCAAGCAAAACTAAAATATCAAACTAACGTCAAAAGTTTATGACTGTAAACTTTAAGTCACCTCGACTGAGAGGAGAGGAGAGGAGAGGAGGAAAGGAAAGGAAAAGAAAGGAAAGGAAGGGAGACAAAGGAAGGAAGAAAGGAAGTGAATGAGGGTAGACTGGAGGAGAAAGGAGAGGGGATAAAGGAGGGAAGGAAAGGAAAGAAGAAAATGGTAAAGTAGAGAAACACTGACAAGAGGAGACAGAGGGAGGGAAAGACAGAGGAAAGGAGACAAAAGAGGTAAGAAAGAAATAAAGGAGAGGGGATAAAGGAGGAAAAGGAAACAAACATTTTTACATCTTACACTTTACAAAGTTATGGATGACAAAGGAGGAGAGGAAATGATGCGAGCTGAAAGGAAAGGAGACAAGAGGTGACAAAAGAGGAGATGAGAAGATGGTAAGAGATGAGGATAGAGGAAGAGAGTCAAGTAAACACAAGTGAGAAAGAGACAAAAAGGAAACAGAGAGGTGGAGGACAAAAGATGGAGGACAGAAAGATGGAGGACAGAAAGATGGAGGACAGAGAGGTGGAGGACAGAGAGGTGGAGGACAGAGAGGTGGAAGACAGAAAGATGGAGGACACAGAGACAGAGGACAGAGAGGTGGAGGACAGACAGATGGAGGACAGAAAAGTGGAGGAGAGAAAGATGGAGGACAGAGAGACAGAGGACAGAAAGATGGAGGAGAGAAAGAAGGAGGACAGAGAGACAGAGGACAGAAAGATGGAGGAGAGAAAGATGGAGGAAAGAAAGATGGAGGACAGAGAGATGGAGGAGAGAAAGATGGAGGACAGAAAGATGGAGGAAAGAAAGAAGGAGGAGAGAAAGATGGAGGACAGAAAGATGGAGGACAGAAAGATGGAGGACAGAAAGATGGAGGACAGAGAGGTGGAGGACAGAGAGACAGAGGACAGAGAGGTGGAGGACAGACAGATGGAGGACAGAAAAGTGGAGGAGAGAAAGATGGAGGACAGAGAGATGGAGGACAGAAAGATGGAGGAAAGAAAGAAGGAGGACAGAGAGACAGAGGACAGAAAGATGGAGGAGAGAAAGATGGAGGAAAGAAAGATGGAGGACAGAAAGATGGAGGAGAGAAAGATGGAGGAAAGAAAGATGGAGGACAGAAAGATGGAGGAAAGAAAGATGGAGGACAGAGAGACAGAGGACAGAAAGATGGAGGAGAGAAAGATGGAGGAGAGAAAGATGGAGGACAGAGAGGTGGAGGACAGAAAGATGGAGGAGTAAAGACTGAGACTGAAAACAGAGAGAGTCCAGAACCAGAACCAGAACCAGAGGTCGGAGAGGAAGAGGAGCTCGTCCTCTCGGCAAATTAGCAACCGCTGTTTGACGGACAGCGGGCTGACGCACGGTAACCGCGGCAACTGTGGAAAGAGAGCGCGGCGGCGGCTCCTCGCTAACCGAGAGACGACCACGATGTTGACATTGGCTCGCACACACACACACACACAGTACCATAAATCACCACGACGACAACCATGACCTCGCATCGCACCAGCCACGGAACATGTGTGTGTGTGTGTGTGTGTGTGTGTGTGTGTGCGTGTGTGTCGGGGTGAAAATGAATCCTGAATATTTATCTCATCGCTTTTCAGGTGGTCCTGTGGTTTAACTCCCCCCTCCTCCAGAAGAAGAGGAGGAAGATGGAGACGTGGAGAGAAGTGAGGGGGAAGAAGAAGAAGGAGGAGAAGGAGACAAAAAGAAAAGAAGGTGAAGAAGAGGAAGGAGAAGAAGAAGAAGGTGAAGAAGAAGAAGAAGAAGAAGAAGGTGAAGAAGAAGGAGGAGAAGATGATGATGATGATGGCGGGTAGGTGGCGTCATGTGCCTTCAAATGTTACGTAACAAGGTGAAGTAGCTAAAGGAAGTTCAGTTAAACCTCAAATGGTGGAAAAAGTAGATCTAACACCTCGTGGCCAGAACACTCTGATGTCACAGTCCTTTAACCTCTGACCTTTTAGATATCAGATGTCATAACTCCATCCTGTTAACTGTATCATAATCTACGGTCGTCATGGCCAAACACGTGTCTTTGTGAGGTCACGGTGTGTTTGACCTTTTCGACCTTTGGCCAACAAATTCGGACCAGTTCTTCCTCGAGTCGTCGTGGACATTTGCACCAAATCTGAAGAAATTCCCTCAAAGCATACCCGAAAAAAACACGTCACCTCCGTCCACGACTGTCGCCAGCACGGAGACGTCAACGGGCAGAAAATCCAAAGAGAGAAAGGAGAAGCAGAGCGGTCGATGGAGATATGGGTGGAGCGGGTCGACGGTGCAGAGTGATTTATGCGCTGCGAATTAACCGATTGTGTAACGACCGACACACACACACGTATAGCACACTGCGCTTACGTGTGTGTCGGCCTGAGCGTTTATACCTTCATTAAACTGACTCTTTTTTAATGGTGGAAGGTCTGATGGCGTCTGAGTCAATCAGTGTGTGTGTGTGTGTGTGTGTGAGAGTGTGTGAGAGTGTGTGTGTGTTCAGTGGCGCCAATGATGCCTTAATCGAACTACCCTGCACTTGAAGCTTTCCAGCCTCTCACTCTCCCTCGTCGGTTTTAATTCATGGTGGCTTTACACACACACACACACACACACAGATTCTGGTCCTCGTCACTCACCCAGGTCCGCGGCCGTGTACTGGTCTCCTCTGAAGTGGACCACGTCTTCCTGGTAGACGGGCTTTGGCAGGTTTCGCCGCTCACACACTCGGTGCAGCAGCTGCCGCGGTGTCAGCTGGTCTCGCCACTGGTTTATCCCCGAGCTAACGGGGCGAGAGACATAGACATAGAGTGTGTGTGACGGAGAGAGAGAGAGAGAGAGTTTGCTTTACTACAGAGGTGTTTGTCTGCACTCACATGCAGTAGGACTGCGGCAGGCCACACAGGGCTCCGTATTTGGACAGGAAGCGGTTCTCCAGGTCGATGGTCGTCTCGCCGATCTTCTCGTCTCGGGTCAGGATGTCGTGGTCGTACACCATCACCCGGAGGTCCTTGTCCAGAGGGAGGGAGCACGTGAGCTCGAACATCCTGACAGAAAAGAGGAGGGCGACGAAAACATGTGACATCATCACATCTATACCAGAACTTTCCCATGATGCACTGCTGAGCTCAACAAAAAGTTTGACATTTTGAAATCTGAGAAGAGGCAGGAAATGCACTAGCTAACGGAGGCTAACAGCTAACAGAGCTAACAGCTAATAGAGCTAACAGCTAATGGAGCTAACTGAGAGTCTCACTGAACATTGAACTGCTGTTTAACGTGATAACACAACTTTGTAGTGAAAAAGTTTGGAGGTAAACGTACTCTAGACGTTAATAACATAGTAACAAAACTATATTTTTGCTTTTGGGACACTTCTGGAGGGTCAAAAAATGTTTTTCAGCCATCTTTTTTTGTGGAAAGAAAAGTCTGGAGCCCTGAATATGATGTCAGTAACAACATCCACTCGAGTACTGTACTTCAGTACAACTCTGAGGTACTTGTACTGCATTTTCTGCGACTTAAACTTATTAATTTGCAGATTGCATGAAGCCAAAGTAGTGTATTTTAAAATTCATATATTTTATCTGCATTAGGTTGAAAAAAATGAAATAAAAACACTTTTCATGAATCAGAAAAATGCTGAATATTGGATCCAAATCAAGTCATCAGTCAACACATATTATAGAGTAAACATACATCTACTTTTACATGTATTATCAGATTCATTTCATTTGTACCAAAGTAATAATTTAACAAGATATCTTCACTTTTACTCAAGATAGACTTTTGGGACTCTTTGCAACACTGCTTGACGAAACATTTTCCATTGTGACATAACTTTTTCTTGTTATTCCACAAAGCTGAACCCTTTCAGTGGCTAAATTAAAGGTCAAAGCAGGTTTTGATTTTCAATCAGTCGTCCCATTTTACTCACATTCACATTATTGTTCTGTATCTGAACTTTCAGACACTGTTTCCTGTGTCGTATTCTGTCCTGACAGTTTATGCAACATGAGATAAAAACCTCCTGAAGAGAGAGGATAAGAGGAACTCTGAACTCTTTTCCTGAGTAAAGGTGCTCTGCATGTCTTTGCAGCAGTATTGAACTCTGTGATCGGTGTGATCGGTGTGAGGGCAGCGACCCCTACTGGTGCCAAACTGAAAGAGGCCAAGCTGGAGAGAGACGTGCAGAAGAAAACACTGAGGACTGAGAAATAAACGTGATCAGATAATGACTACAATATTAAAGAGTGTGAGGTAAATCTGTCAGACTGTGAGCTCGAGCACGTAGTCAGCCATCCTCTGACTGCCACTCTACATTTTGGGATGTCTTCATGGAAAAGATTGCCTTCGTTTTTGAACCTGAGTAATGTGTTTGGGCTGGAGCGAGAAAGTCCACCCATCATTTAACACGCTGAATGAGTGAGAGAGCAACCTCGAGCCTCATGTGCAGCTTTTTAAAAGTCTGCGACTGAAACCGCAATTAAATGTGACACAGTCAGAACTAAAGAAAAGTGAAAGACCTCGGAGGAAAGAGAAGCCAGCTGCGCGGGAACAGGTGGGTTTTCCTTGGAGCAGGTTCTGGAGATACGCACCACTACATCAGACTATGACTGAATGGATCAGGGTATGAAAGAGCAACTTAGCACCTGGTTTAATCCTGAACAAGACCTCCACATACAGCCAAACATGCACCAACACTGAGGGCCCCGGAGCAAGAGGTCGGTACAAATCCACAGCTCGGTTTTTGTGGGTTGATCCAGAGAAATTCAAGTAGTACAAGAGCGAAAAGACTGAAGGCTGAATCCAAATTTCCAGCAACCGAAGCTGCAGACTGATCCCGTGTGAGCTTTGTTTTTAATCTTACGTGACGCGTTCACAGTCGTTGCATCACATTTTTGAGGGCGTTGGGGGGAAAACAGCGATGTGAGACGGACTGAATTCTCTCCTGGGAAAGCACAGTCTGCAAACTGAAGCGAGGACAGTACGTACTTTCCAAAGACGGGATCCAGAGTACAGGGGATGTAGTTTTCATGGTCGTTCACAGTCTTTTTCCCCAACGTGATCTTCACGTAGGGGTCGCACTGAAAACACAAGCGCAGGAGACAAATTATCAACGAGTTTGCTGTCTTATATTTTTGTTTTGGCTTCCTCAAGTCTATAATAAATCGTATGAAGGACTCCCGTCGTACCTTTCCGTTGGTGTCCTTGGGCTGCAGGCCTTGAGCCTGGATGATGTAGACCCGGACCAAACACTCCTCGATGCCGTTGGGAGGAAGTTTTCTGAACTGTCTGGGCGGAGGAGGGGTGGAGGGGTCGTCCGGTAGCGGGTAGATCTTAAACATACCCTGGTTGACGCGGGGTAAAACCAGAAAGGGTAAACTAAACAGAAGAGAGAAAACAAAATGACAATAAATTGCTGTTAAAGAAAACACAGTTTTTACCTTGAACTCTCCGACCACTGACGGATCTTCTCCCTCATCCTGAGTCTTTCCTCGGTACAGCTTGAAAGTCTGGCAGAAATCCGAGAGACCTTCGAAACCCTCGACCTTCTCCAACTCCCGGTCGTACACCTGAGGAAGAGGAGAGGACTTCATCACATCTTATACAAATATATCTACATGTGTTGATAGAACTGGTCATGTGACGCTCAAACAGAAATAACAACCCTGTACTGGGAAAGTTGTCAGATATAAATGAAAAAGGCGATGGTACACAAATCCTGTTCAACCTACATTCAATGCAATACAAGAGAAGATATTCAAAGGAACAGTTCACCCAAAAGTTATCATAAAATAAAGCAGGGGAAGTTTTGTAGTCCACAAAACATTTCTGAGAACATATAAAATGGCTCCATAAAGCTCGCCAACGTGCTAATGTTTTTAGCTTAGCAGCTACATGAACATTAAGGCTTAAGAAAGCGTATAAATAACATCTATTCACACTAGTTTGGGATCTCAGACGAGCTGTTTTATGTTTATTTCTGTTTTTCTTTTACATTTTAAAACAAGTTTCCAGCTTCTTCAGTTGTTTAGGAGAACGCTGTTTTGCTGTGAAGCTCCAGAAATGTTTTGTGAACTATTAAAATTCCACCTGACTTTACATCAGCATGAAGCGGAGGAGATAATGACAGGATTTCCATTTTTGGGTGAACTGTTATTTACTGTAAACATACACAGATTTAATGTCTGAAACATCTGTTGGAAAGACTTAAAAAACATGATGAGGAGTCGTGTTTATTAAGAGTGGAAGAGTGGAAGCATGACGAGCAAAAGGGTGAGATTTAAAAAGAGAATTATGTAAGTTTTTTGCGACAGTCGTAATCTTAAAACAGACTGACACACTTTGGTATTAACATCAGCATCATCTTTATTTTTAACAGCTTTTCATCCGGTTGCCAACAGAACACATCAGAGCGAGTTCTGGCCCGTGTAATTCCACTGGTACTGGATATTTTAAACGTTTGCCAAAAGCTACTCAACAATATCTGACACCTCACACTGCAGGGGCGCTGGGCGGGGACGTCTACGTGTCGAGAGCACAAAAAGATTCATTTGTTTTCATTAGCGATGTTTGTTTGCGTCGGTCGCACGCCGGCACTCCCTCGTTACTGTCGTTCACAGAAGAATGACGGCCGAGATGGAAACAAAAGTGGTGGAAGTGGCAAAATTACAGTAGTGTCAAGAGGAGGAGGGGAAGTGAGGATTTATGATTTACCCCCAAAAATTAGGCAATAAGTGGAGCCGCCATCTGATTATTTGACGACACTTTAAACTTCTTTGTAATTAAACAAAGAGGCTAGTTAGGAAAGAGGGGTGGGAGGAGGGGAGATGAGAGGAGTGAAGGGTATACGGTCTGAGATCTGGGTGGAGAAGGGGTGAAAGAGTTGGAAAAGCATGGGTGAGGCCGTGGGGGAGGAACAGGACAAAGAGAGAGTGATGAAGGGGGATGATGTAAACGAGAGAGAGGTCTGGAAACAGCGGTTCATTTCACCAAACCCAGTATCGAGGGAGGGGGGGGGGGGGAGACGAAAGGAGAAGGGGGGAGGTTTAGACGAAACACGAGGGGCTGGAGGGTTGATATGTGAAGAGAAAACTGACTTAACGTCCCGTTTCTTTAAGTACAGATAGTAAACACAATGCTAACGTTGCTAAGCACAGACAGCAACAGCCTTCACGCCATTTTTATGTCAGTGTATCACACTTTGTGGTATAATCTATGATGGTTTTATATAGTATAACTATCTGAGAGTCTAGAAATGCGGAGTAAGGAGACACTATTGAGCATGTGCTCATTGAACTGCAAAACTGCACAATTTAGCGGAAAATTGGGGAATTTCTAGCCATATCTGTGGCAAAAAAATGGTTATTTTAAGGAGAGCTGGGGCCATTTCCAGCCATTTGTGTTGTGACAAAAATGGGATATATTTCACGGAAAGTTGCACCATCACTAGTTGTGTTTGTGGTGACCAAAACCTGGTTATTTTAAGAGGAGCTGGGGACATTTTCAGCCATGTTTGTGCAATTTAATCCGACTCGTGATGTTTTCCTGACCCTTACCAAGTGGTTTGTGTGCCTAAATCTAGCCACTGCAGAAGCAAAGTGTTCTGACAAGAGAGGAATAGAACATTTTACCTAAACAGATGTAAAGTTGCAACGTAAAGAAATGTTCAGCATCGGAAGCTCGGAAACTGTTGGGGTTCAAACTTGGTGAGCAATTTCTATGAAATTGAATCGCAGCTATCTTGATATTCTCTGACTAATGAACATGTATTTAATTTGTTAAATCAAGACAAGCACCAGGCACGGAAAAATGAAATTATTTACCGTATTGACCCAAATATAGGGTGAGGTTTTTTTCGATGAAAATTATGTTGGTCGTCTTATAATCGGGGTCTAACCGTTGACACATGCTGATAGTTGTCTGGGTCGCTACACGACCACAACAGCAGAGGGCGCCAGCTTATTGTAGAGACGTCACTGACACTGTGGCTGGGGTTATCTGTCAATCACAGCGGAGAAGAAGTGACAGGAGATGAAAAATGGAGAGACGCGGTGATTTTACGGAGCAAAGTGGATCAAGTGTGGCAAGTTAACAGACATCTGAGGCGGAGCTATGACGCTAATTTTAAGATAATGGGTTCAATGCAGCGGAGGTGCCAAACAACTGTCAGCCAGCCAAGAAATATGGAGTTATGGAGGGTAACGTCCGAAGATGGCGGGTCCAAAAAGACCGTCTGAAAATGCTAACAGTAAGAGAAAAGCTTATCGTGGTCCTCTAAGCTGCCGCTTCCAAGAGACTGACAGGAGGGTATGTGAGTTTGTCACTGAGAAACAAATTTTGGTCATCAGAGTCTTTCTCTGAAGATTAGTCTTGAAAAGAGGGGTCGTCTTATAATCAGGGTCGTCCTATATTCGGGTCAATACGGTAATTAGTAAAAGTGAAGATATGACAAACAAACACGATAGGTGAAGCACGATATACATCATTTCAGTTTCTGCTGTGTTACTGACGGGAGCAGAGCTCAGAGATTAGTTTTTAACTTTTGGGATTCAGAAACAGATTTATCTTCACTCCTGTTTACAGTGGTGGTTCTAGACCAGTTTTAATAGGGGGGCCAGGTTGGGGCTGGCTTTTTTGTTGGGGGGCACATACAACCCGGGAAAAAAAGACAAATCCCTCATTCAGAAACAGGATAAATGGGACTTCAGTTTTTACAATCTCAACAATTTTGATTGGGTAGTAAACTGCTGAGACACTTTATTTCCGCCTTTCCCTTAATTACAAATTCATTGCCAGAAATCTGTCATTGTATTATTGATGCAGACTCCCTGTTTGGGGGGCCACAGGGGGGTCCAGACTCATAGTTACGGTGGCACTGGGCCCTGTTGCCCCCCCCCCCCCAGAACCGCCCCTTCCTGTTTATCAACCTGACTGCAGCAAAGATCGAAGGTGCTGACCTCCTGGAGGTAAAATATTCTTTACCTCGTGAGCTGACGTAGGGAAAAAAAAGAGAGAACCTGAGTCTCTTGTGACGCTGACTTTGTTTGTGCTGTTGATTTCTAACTTATGCTAACAGCTAATGTACAGAGAAATCTGTCTGTGACGAATAAACCCTTGCTCGAGTGACCAAAAAAGACACAAATGGTCGCTTCACTTGTGGTGAACACACCATTACACAGCCACCACTGCTGATGAAAATCTATCTGGCGTGACCCAGACAGAAATGTTAACAGGTGAGGTCATGTTTTCAAGTTTTATTCATAAGTTAGTTTAACTCTCGTTCACTTCTCTATCCAGGAAGAGAATAAAAAACGCACGTACGTTGAGCAAACTTGTGGAATTGCTTGAAACATTTGTGATAATGTAAGTATACAACTCAACAAGATTTAGAAAAAAAAGTCTGGATGCTTTTCAATGTGTTAATGCAGGATTCTTAAATAGTATATCTATCTATGTAAAGGTGAAGCTGAGTTTGACGAGCTTGAAGAGAGCTGGGATGATGCAAGAGAAAGACAAGTCTCGAAACACTGGCTTCAGTGGAATACAACAAATCCCGATCTGCCGGCACCAAACCCAGCGTCAGGGGAAGGAACATGGGGAGAAAGTGAAAGGAGGGAGCAGAGGGAGGACGAGAGGTGAACCGAGTCATAAGAAGGATGGAAACAGCAGCGCCTTTGTGACAGGAGTAAGCTAATCTAGGAAGGAAAGGAAAGTTGAAGAAGAAGAAGAAGAAGAAGAAGAAGAGGTGAGCCAATAACAGAAGCTAGAGACAGGAGATTAAAACGGACAGTAAAAAGAGAGGGAAGGAAAATGAGGTAACAGCGAGCAGGTCGAGGGAAGAAAACAGGAAAGAGGAAAGAAAACTGGGTTTTCAGGTGATGTGATGCAACTTTTGGTGGCCATTTGGAAGGTCAACAGCTCTTCTTCGGGTCATATTTATACGTTTTAACAAACTCCTGTTTAGATTAACACTTAACACTCTCAGTGATTCTGCAGATCATCAGGATGCCTCTTGTCCAAGAACGATAACTTACTAATCTGTGTAACTCAAGTTGATGTCCACACCACAACTATGATGACAACGACAGCAGGGAAACGATATCGTTGGATTCACGTTCAGAACGACTTCATGAACGATAGAAACGCTGACAGTCGATTATCATCCATCTGAATTTACGGGGCCATCAGTAAGCTTGATTTCTGGAACATTTATTGGTTTCTAACGGTTATTTAAGCTAGTTGATGGCATTTTTAAGAGGGTTTAGTCTAACTTCTCAGACGTTTTAGATATGTATACAACTCAAATGTTTATATGACTTATATAAGGCTGAAAATGACACATAGGAAATATAATATTTGAGAAGATTGGTCTTTGGTGCTGATGGGTTATTGAAGGTTTTGTTTTCATGTCCTTTATACACTAGCAATCAACCAGGATACCTCTTCTAATGTTCATCAGTGTGGATGCTCACATCGTTATCCCTACAGTTGAGCCAGTGATCATTCTTGGCATGGACGCACCTTAACAAAGACCAAACAAGTCATTTCAAGTGATAGACGAGAGACGCCGTTAGCTAACGTGATGTAAAGCAACTGATTATCCTGAGTAAACCTCAATAAATCTGCTCAAAAACTGTAGAAAAAGACGCTATAACTCCAAAACTTGCCTGTAAACGTGACATGTCCTTGTACGTTGTACATTTTTTAGTTTTCTCCAGGAAAAATTCAAACTTTAGCAACTCTGCAAACTCAAAAAGCCGATTTAATGGATCGAGTTGCTGGTAAAACATTACCAGTTATTGTATCAGACAATTTGCTTCCACTTGGACTGTCACTGGATGAATGTTTGGGCTCTCTCCTTAGCTGAACTAGTCGTGATGTATTTCACAAGCTCATTTTTTCTCGCCGACCTCCCTGATGGCGCCAGACGAAAGTACTCAATTTGCTGATGCAACTGCAAAGCCTCTGCTGCAGCCGGAGGAGATGGAAACAGAAACAGAAAGGTGACAGAAAAGGAGGCGACAACAAGGCCGAGGTGCGGAGGAAAGGTGAGGATTATTAAGAGAGGGAGTTTGCTCCGGGTCAAAGCGAGGCTGGAAACTGTGCCTCAGCTGACAGTAGCAACCGAAAGACTGGCGAAGGGGGCCGAGGGAACGAGAGGCGGTAGGGGGGCGAGGAGAAAAGGAGGTGGCGGCACGGGGTGAGAGGAAGGTAAAGTAGGGTTGGAAAGGTTGGAAACAGTGGCTCATTTCCCCGTGACAGTAGCCGATCTGAGTAAACGGGGTTGTCAAAGGAAAGAAAGGAACAGGAGAGACGAGGAGGGAGGGGGTAAATAAAAAAAATAAAAAAGGGGGCGTTCGTTGGCACGGAGGAGACGAGGAGAGGGTGAAACTGAGGCGAGGCGACGATGGAACCAGCGGCTCATTGGTCATTTCACTAGTTTCCATCCAACTGTCAAGTGAATTTCGAGCAAACGTTTTGAAACGTTGCTAGAAGTCATGGGCGACTTAGATGTGTTTCCATCGGCTGGGTGAAGCCATTTTAATAGGCTTCCTGAATGAAGAAAATACACCCACTGCATGGCTCGATGGAAAGAGCCTTTTCGTGGGTCAACGACTGTTGGGGCAAGCAGTTATTGTTCTCGATTGTGCCGTTTAGTTTTCAGCCATGTTTTAATGTTTTCAGCCGAGGGAACAGACAAAGAAAAGTCGTTTTTATACTGGAGCATGTACGGCACGGTCGTTCTGGAATATCTCAAGTTTAAGAGGTAGACTTTATCCACATGTCGGCTTTATTTTATCCCGATTCTGACGAAACTGATCAGATCAGGTATCAGTTTCCCACAAGCCTTTAAGTAGCATCAAATAAATCATCCAAATATTACGTCCAAGGTCTCGTACAGCCTTTGTTTTCAAGGGTTACATGCAGAACAGTAATTTCATAATGCTGCAAAAACGAAGGAAGAGAAAGGACATAAAGGAAATAGAGAGGACCGAGTCAAAGCTGCCGCGCTGATGTGAAATGGCTTTCAAGGGAGAGGTTAGAGGTCTCATTTAAAAGTAATAAAAAAAAGGCCAAATTCTGACATGATTAGTCATTTGTTTGGGCATTAGACAAGAAGAGTGACGTGTGCTTCGAGTCCCGGTGGAAGGAAAGGTCGGCATTTGGGCCGAGAGAATCGGGATAAGGGTTGAGCAGAGCGTGGGCGACGGCGGAGCAGCTCCTGGGACGCCGTGGCAGACTCTGAAAGACAGACGCTGACGGCGGCTGACGTGATCGCCTCGCTTCGGACTCGCCAAGCAGATTGGAGAGAGGGCGGCCTTTTATTCTCCGAATCCGTCCCACTGCGGCGCTCTCGAAAAAAGCGAATTCAACACGGGTGAGTCATTGGAGTCGTTTGGAAAACGGGCCGGAATGTCAACGGCGCCGGAGGACAGGAGGACGGGGCATGAGAAGAGAGGGGGAGGAGGGGAAGGATGGAGGGACAGGCTGACGGAGGAGACTGGCAGGAGCTCAAAAATGTGATTTAAATGGTGAAGTTTGGGGCAACGAGCACGACATTTTAAGGAAGTGGAACAAAGGGGAGCACTGTCTCCATCTTCTCCATCTTCTCATCCACATCGCTCCTCATCTTTCTGAATTTCTTTCAATCCTTTTCCCCCTTTTCTCTCATGTGTCCCAAAAACAGACACATAAATCTAAATTTGGCATTCAAAACATCAGTGAACTGGACAAACACTGATCCAGCAAGAATATAAGGTCAACTAAACCAATTTTACTGATGAATTAACTTATTATTTCTTCCCTTGATGGTTCAAAATAAATCATTAAGTGTCAAAAATTATATAACAATCTTTCTCTTCCTTAGGAGTACCTATTTTATAGGTGGAAAACAGCAAAATGTAGATAAAAAATGAAGAAATACATGAAAAGAATAAATATAATAAACGCAAATCCGGATAGTTTGTGCCATTAAATTACAAAAGTAATGAACAGGAATTGTTCAACATCCCAAGAAGGGAAAACATCCTCTGAGTTCCGAGTACACAAGTTGACATTATCATCAAGCAATCTGGACTCGGAGCAGCGGACGGCTCATCAAGCCAACCTGGCAACGTGACAACAGCGACTTGATACGTCAGAGACCCGTCTCCATCACAACGACCCGGAACGAGCCACCGAACCCACAAGCCGACTGTGTTTAGAGCCCCGGACGAGGAGGTGGACCCTGTGTTTACATCATTAATGCTCGGTGCGCACAAACAGTCAACGCTGACGGTTGAAACGATATTATCATCATCATCTTGTTGCCGTGTTTAAATTCACCCAGACGTATATTTTAAGAACTCCTGTACATGTTTTGGGATCTAAATATGCTGTATGTGTTCTGTGTTTGTGCAGCAAGACAAATAAATCACCTTGAATGTGTTTTCTTATCCTCTACTATTTGCACGTAATTAATTTGTATGTGATCTATTAAAGCAATATTTTCTGAAATTTGATGGAAATACAGTGATATTAAAATATGTTTGATTAGTTTCTGTTTATTGGCTACACATGCATAAATAACATTATACTCACACTGCCGATAGATTCATTTATGGCAGTTTGGACTTTGACATCAAACACACTCTCTTACCTTCAGCGTGTCGAAGCCTCTCTCCAGGTACGTCCCGTACTTGTTTTTCTCTCCGGTGGAGGCGTAGAATTTACTCCACCAGTCCATGAACTCCTCCTCCTGTCGGCCACATAGTTAAAGGTCAGGTCAACAATGAACCGGAGGTGCTGAATACAAATAGAGCTACTCAGTAAAAGCTTTGAAATTCATTCTGGAAATATTTGCATTGGATGAAACTCCACGTCGTCTTTATTCACAGACAAAAAAACGACCTCAAACTCGCCTTCCCTCTCACCAAAACCTCCGTGGCTACTGAAATGATCCACGCTGGGTTTGATTTAATGACCTTTGACCTTTATAGCGCCTGAAACGCCGACAGTGAGCTCTGCGTGCCTTATGCAGAGCGAGCACACCGCCGGCCTCAGAAAAATAATCCGCTCCTCATGATTTTTTCCAATGATCGCATAGCAATGTGGAGTTCGCCAACTCACGTCAACACAAGTAAAAATTGCCTCTGGTGGCTCCGTGGCATTAAGGTCATGGTATATGGGCGTTCTGAGGCAATGGAAACGGGGCAACGCGAGAGCGGGAAACAGGGACAAAGTGGACAAAACCAACATGGACGTCAGGAGAGGCATGTTATGGCACCAGAACCTCGACAACAGTCATATGTGAACGAATGTTTATGTATGAGTGAGGAGAATCGCTCCGAGCTCTTTTCCATCGCTCCTCCGTTACACATAAATATTCTGCGGGTGCAGAAATATTCACATCTATTGTCTAAAAATACAGATCAAGGCATGAAATTGTGTTTTTTTTAAACACACGTATCCATCAGCTGTGTTCAAATGAAGCTATTTTGATTCATGCTGTCAGATTCTGGCTCTTGTTTTGCTTCTGGTTGCATGAAATCTGTGGTCGACATCACCGACCGGGAGCGGGATTTCTCTACAGGGACTACAAGTTCTCTGCAGTGAACTCCAATTTGTCAAAGGACTGCGGCTTTGACGGTTTCCCCTCCTCAGGATCGGGAATGAAGAGCATGTGATTGAAAGAGTTAGGCAGAGCTGGAGCAAAGTCACAGCAAGTCTCAACTCTTAAGAGTCCTAAAAACGAGTCATCATGAACCAAATGTAATGCCAATTACACCTGCATCGCCAGAAACACGTACTTTCCACTGTGGTTGGACATGAAGAGGGCATGCTAATTGGTTCTGTTTGAGCCCGACCCAAGCCTAACAAGAAATCCTGAGCAGAATGTTTTGCATGCTGACGTCCACGCTGACCAAATAGAGTCTGTAAATCCTTATCCATCGTCAAGGAAAGGTATCAGGGCCGCAAGTAACTATCATGGTCACTGTCAACGAAACCTGTCGATCATTTTATAGCTTTATTGATTGGTTGTTTGGTCTATAAATGATCAGAAAAACTCAAAGATTTTCAGTTTACTGTCAGAGAGGAAGCAAAGAAACCAGAAAATCTGAGAATTTTGCCTTATCTTATTGTTATTTACACCCAGGTTGAGAATGTGTAATGTGTCCGACTTTTAGTTTAGCAGCTACAGGGAAGACTTGTGTAAAAAAAAAATGGCAATCCAATGACTTGAATTATGCCCAAAGAGCCGTATGGAGCCATTTTATGATTCTCTTTTCAGTTTTTTATGACGTTTTAAAACAAATCCCTGCTGTGAAGCTCAAGAAAAGGTTTGTGGACTACAGAACTTTATATCAACATGAGAGGGAGGAGATAATGACGGAAATTTAGTTTTTGGATGAACTGTTCCTTTAATTATCGACTAAACACAACACTTAGGTTTTAACACAAAGAGACAAAGACTAAGAACTTGCGTCGGGGGAAATCTCACCAAATAAACACCAGTATGAAACTTTTATAAACGTTTTAGGAATGGAAATTCTATAATTCATCACTTTTCTTATACGTTTAAACAAGTTGTGTCTCACAGACTTACCCACTGCAACATCTAGCGTCAGCGTTAACAGTAAGAGGCAGGTCAGACACAAATTAGATTTCATCACACACTGAACACTCCATCAGCGCAGACACACACACACACACACACACACACGCTGACAACACGCAACCACACACTAAAATAACACGACTAAACACATTTTAAGTAGCTTTTCAACACATTTCGTAATACTTATTCTCATTACACATGAAGGGGTTTCATTCCAAAATGAAACAGAGAAAAAAAAAAAAGAAAGAGGACATAAATCCCTCTATTACAAAACGACTGCTGGCATGAAAGTAAAAGCTGTTAAAGTCTTACTATTACAGCCATGAGTCACCCTGAGGCCGGCCCGGCGCTCACAAAGTCACTCTGTTTTGGGGGATAAAATATCTTTGTTTTTGAAATGTTGACTGATGGCTCTTTGTGGTTTTGGACGCGAGTCATTTATGATTTATTTTTCAGGGCATGTATAACATCTTTGAATGAAAGCCCGTTGTGTGTGTGTGTGTGTGAGTGTGTGTGTATTTTTTATCGGGACGTTGGCGTCATCCATCAAATCTACCAAAAAGTCTGTTCACATTGGCAACGTCGGGCGATTTTAAAACTCTCGTTTTTAGAGTGTTTTTTTTCTCACAGAAATAAAAACTCTTGTCTGAGCATGTGTGTGTGTGTGTGTGTGTGTTGGCCCTGACGCAACAAGGAAACAACGACTACAAAGATGGGGAATACCGCGGGGACAGATCAAACTACCAGCCTGCCCCTTCGCACACAAAAACGTCGCCGCCCTGCAACCTTCAACCCTCTCGAGCTTAAAACACACTCATGACGCATGTACCACTTTTTCCTTTGTGTGTGTGTATGTGTGTTTAAGTGTGTTTCAGTGTGTGTATGCGGACATAAATGTAGAACAAAAGTGCTCTTATGGCACTGGCTCGGTGTGGAATCCCCTTTCTCCTACTTCCCACAGACACCGAGGGGGGAAAACGATGGAATTCCTCGTCTTTCCAAAGTGGCAGCATGGCATGGAAAAGGGCGGCACGTGGAGTTTAACTGGTACGTGACACACACACACACACAACGCATGCATGAAGTGTCTGGTGTGTGTTAATGTGCCCTCTGAGTGCAGCCGGTGCCAAGCATTGATGACAGGGGCGCCAGAAACTGTGTGTGTGTGTCAAGGTGTGTTCAGCCGTGATTCAGACAGATTAAGGTCGTCAGTGGAACGTTCCAGACCGCGGTACACACTCAAGATCCACACACACACACACACACAGAGTCCAGTGGTGTGTTCAGGGTGTCAGTGTGGTTTGGAGCCTATCATTACACCCTGCAGGGGAAGCCAGGGCTAACCAAAGCAGACTGGCACTGCCAAGAACTGTGGGAGCAGAGCGACTTGATTTACATAAGAGCTCCGAGCTGCTGCTGCTGCTGCTGTGTAAAATGCTTTTTTGTGGGGAAATCCCTTCCACAGCAGAGCTGGAGGTCAGGGGTCGGAGCAGCGAGCATGAAGCTGGAAGAGGCTGCGAGTCCGACAATGGAAAAATTACACAGCCCAGACCAAAGCTGACGGAGTCGTCGGGAGCTATGTGTTGACTCTCAAACCACCAACGAAGGGAAGCTAAACGGGACTGACCGCACACCTAAAAGAAGGCCCACCTAGAAAATACATACATCCGTTTAAGTGTGCACTATATTTTGAACATTATTGGTGTTTTACATCCGTCAGACAGCCCTGTCCTTTGGCACTACATTCAGTCAACCGTACAACAGAGAAACAACCACAGCGGAACCACAGTGGTGATACAGCGGACTAGTTTCCCCGGTAAACACACCAATCTTTTTGGCTCGCAGTTGTTTATCTAGGCAAGGCAGAGCGGGATTGCCTGGAGTCCACAAGGATAGGCTGCCCCTCCATACATGCTTGTTGAAGGCCTGTCCGCCCTCTCTAGCATGAAAACACTCGGGCAACGAAGGGCAGCTGGTGAGGAAGAGTATAGCTCAAGAGAAGCAACAGCAGGCTGGTCAGGAGGGACGACAACCACTGAAGAGGTCAGTGTGTTTACTAGGGCAACTACAGGTAACAAACGCCTGTATTCGCAGCACCGCAAGCTGTTTGTTGCACGAATACTACAAATAAGCGACACATAATACGTTATATATTTTAGCATTAAGACTATATTTCTAATTTAACATTTAATGTATAATCTCCCTTTCTACACAAGTTGTTTAGACGTCCTTTAAATGTGCTTACTTGGAAAAGAAAAAACCCTCTAGTCAAAAGTTCAGGAAGCATCGATGGTGGATATCAACTAGGTCAAACTAAAGACTCTTTTTAAGTAAACATCTGCTCATTGGACCTTTATCGTGGCAATGTTTCAGTGATTCAGTGCGGTCTATCACTGCTAATGCTGCTACCCCAGTTCTTCTCTCAGGTTTCACCAAAGTAGCCAGAAATCCCTTCCGCATCATTTCGTTCATGTCAGAAGAATTTTTCAAAGAAACGAGCTGAGAGCAGAAACAGCAACTGGAAAAGCTTTCAGGAACTGGATATAGATTGAGTCAGCGCTGCATAATATCAATCAATGATAGCAAAGAAGACATTTATTTATGTGAAAATGCCTCAGATTCTTACTTGAGGTTTGGTGCTCTGCCTTGAAACCACAGCGGAGAAAATGACAAATACACACAAACAGCTTCAGCTGCAACATCTATTCCAGTTTTTCCACAATCACCAGTTTATATTTAAGATACAGAATCAGGTCAAAGACAATCAGAGAGAGTTTAAGGCAGAATGGTTCAGGAATTTCTCCTCAAATCAGCCTCAACCGTCAGACTGTTGGCCTCCACGTTACGCGACGGGAGGCTGCTATTACTGTGCACTAAAAGCTGGTTTCCTCCGGACTGGGCCACAAAAAGACTCCATTTCTAAATGTTATTGAACTATTGTGACATATTCAGTCTAGTAATTCAAACTTAAGGATCCTTTTCTTTGGTCTGGTCAACTGACTGTCCAAAATATCCACATTTATCCCCATTTTTTGTCCAATATTCGCTCCCTTTTCTGGTCTTTTACAACTCGCTGCTAAACTATGGAGGACTGAACCCGCCCAAATCAAAAATAAATAAATAAATATATCAGTGGCTCAATAGATAAATAACACACCTTTAAATGGGCTGTGACTGGCTTTGAATGACAGTCTGCTCATATGTGTACTGGAATGTAACGGAATAAATATAGTTGTGGAAATAAATTGTGAAAAAAATGGCAAATGGTAAATAAATCCAATCTAAAATCTTGAACTTGTAAACCTGATGTCGCTCAGATTTGACCTCGACATCAACAACTCTTTTTGATCCCTACATCGACCGAAATAAGAGACGACATTCAGGGGTCATTAACTCTGAAGTATCCGATATACTGAAGTCTGGCTCCGGAGATTAACAGCGGACTTATAAAATCAATACACCCAAGAGTGCACAGACGACATTTGGACGACATTCTGGGCAGCAAATATGTGCAGCATTCAGATTCTGGAGGTGAACAGCAGCTTACATCAGTCTGCGGCTGAAATTAGCAGAACAAGAAAAACACTAATGATTTAGTAAGCCGGTCCGTCATCTTGTTTCTGGTCGCAGTGTCATTATAGGGCCATAAATGTGTGCCACAAAGTCGCCTGGCGTGACGCCATCTCAGTTAGATTCTCTGGTCCCGAAGCAGCCAGGAAGGATTTATAGAACAAGAAGCGAAAATACAACATTTTCAGAGCGGGATTATAACCGAAGTTGACTGGTTTCTGGCGACGAACCGGGGATAGTTTTGACAAGAGGGGAACCACAATTTTTGAGCACGTCGCTGATGGAAAACAAAAACCACAGTATGTGGAAGTGACAGCTTTTTCAAACGCGACTACCTTAAAGACGGATTGCGAAACGAGAAACGAGGGGAGGCTGGTTTGATCTCTGACAAATACAACCATCAGGCCCGGACGCCGCTCATGAAAGGCGACACACAATGTTCAATTTCCATCCGAGCGACGTTAGATCTCAAACAATCTCGAAGGGGGGGAGGTCTGAGGAGCCATGACGCTACTGACAGCCGATCTTCTTAAACTCTTCCAACTCTGAAACTGAATCTGACTGATCAGTCTTGGAAGCCGCCCGCTCCGCTGTGGTAATCTGGTAATCATCAGACGTACCCATGACCCGTCTTTTGGTCGCGACCCAGAGATTAAGAAAGCCAGGATTTACAGCGGGCTTTTCTTTCTCTGGTGCCATGAGATATTAGTCCATTTCTGATTCTTTCCCTTCTCCCTCCTTAACCCTCTCTCGTTCATCTGTCCCTCCCTCGGCCTTTAGTAGCTGCCTGCTCACAGAGAGTTGTGGTATAGAGGATCTATAGCAGCTCTGTTGACTTTGGCCCCGTCCAGACAGAAAGCTGAGCCTTTAATTTGACTGGTTTCAATATCTGACCCCTAATAAAACAAATATCTCTGTTTGGAGAGAAAGAAATCACCCCCAATTACTGTCGAGAGCACTACTGGATGTGTGTGTTTGTGTGCTGCTCCGGGTCAAGCTTAGTCTTCAAATTGACCTGGCTTGGATAAATAAAATGGAAGAATGTAACGAGGAGCGTGGCCTCCTCCGTTTTCTCGGATCTGGGATCGGATTTCTTCCGTAACCGCACGGCTCGGCGTGTGCCGCTCCGTGAAACCCTGATTTCTTCGGGAGAAGATTATTTTCCTGAGCCGAGACCAAAAAAAAAGCCGAAATCTAAAAAAAGTTTCTTGTTTCGTCCCAAAAAGAAAGAAAGAAAGAAAGAACAACCTTTTTATCTCATTCCTTCTCCGCGGTTATCCATCAGTGTCTCACTTAAAATAAACTTCATCAATAAAGTGCCTTCACTCTATAATTAGATCCGTGCTACTGTCTGCTGCCTCGTAACCAAACCGCAGTTCAACATGAGGAATTAATATAAATGTGTGTTTCGTGCCCCGCATCCATTTTTAAACTTTTGGGTTTTAGTGTGTAAATGCTTCTTTTCATTTCTGTATTTATGAAACTCAATACTCAAATACAGTTTACAATATAACAGTTAAAAAAAAGGAATAAGTCGACATTTGGGGAAACTTGAAGTTACCAGCCAATAAGAAGCCTCACTTTACACAATTCAGAGTTTGATCAATCTCCTCATCTCGCAAAGCAAAACGCCTTCCGTCTGATGGCCAGTAACCAAACTTTCAAACTGTTCTTCATCAGATTTCAGTCGTGAATCATATTTGTGATTGTTTGTTTTTGTTTCTCTTGCAGTTCATGCAGTTTTACCTCATTTGCTTTCAGATCTTTAAACAAAGCTTCTACTTTATGGTCTTGTTGGTACTATGTTATCTTAATTTGAACCAAAGACAAGCATCCTTTTGTTGCAGTTTAAAGGTTTATGACACTTTTTCCTCCAAACACAGGGGTCGTCAACCATTTTGAAGCTGAGAGCTGGCTCCAGAAGAGAGAATACTTATGGTTTGTACTCAACTATCTTTCTCAGAATCGCTTTATAGTTTGACTACATTACATAGTTTTGCTTCTTGAGTCTCACCTCCTATGTTTCGACCGTCCTGCAATCCTAATGGACAGTTTTTGACAAGTTGGGAAACCCAGAACGTCATAATTTGAAGAGATTGGAATGAGACTGAAAAATCTACTTTTCTTAAAAATAGGTCCTTTGATGCAAATGATACACACTGGCTTGCCTCGCATTTCTGTTTTCTCTATCAGCAACATTATCTGCTTTCTTCAACAGCAGTAAGTTGTGGGGGAAGCTTGTTGTTAATTGTGTACCTGATCAAAACCAACGTGCATGGAACAACATCATAACAACCAGGTACACTTATAAGTTTGTACAAAAACAATGGCATTGGACAGTAGACAGGAGCAAAAGTGCAAGACTGTCACCTAGATCGCAGAACGAATGGTTCTCTTGGGTGGATTTAAAAACATTTTGTATAAAATGCTAAAATGGGTCGGCAAACTATTTGGGCCTACCTTAGTAAAGTATGTGTGGGAAACACCATTTTTAATAGGTTACATGTATCAGGAGACGGTCTGCGTTTAAGGGTACTGTGTATCAGTGGTTTTAAAATGATTTGTTGCCAATGTGAACAGATCTGTAGCAGCGTCAACGTTAATGTTTTATTAACATCATTAGCGGGTGAAATGGGAAGAAAAAAGGTAGAAAGTTCTGATGAATCTGTAAATTTGATGGAGGTTAACAATCGAAGATTAAGAACAGATCATACAAAGTGTGTTTGACATTGTGGTTGATGTCAGAGTGTGAAGATGAATGAATGAAATGAGTTAAAGATGAGTTTGGTACCTACATGAAGGCTGGAGCTAGAGGTTGAAAGGTTAATGATAGCTGAGCTGGTTCCGTCTGCAAGCTACAAAACACATGCACACACACACATAAAACACACACGTTCAGGTTAGCTGGTTAGGGTTAGCCACAGATATTAGCATCAAACAGCAACACAGTTTAAATTACTTCATAAAAAACATCAGAAATAAACATTGCACACAGTTTATACATCAACGCTAACATCAGCAGACATTTTAGTGACTCAAACACACAGAAACATCGTCGTCACCGATCGTGCGTTTCGCTCAGACAGAAACAATTCATCAAAAAGCTGCTTTGTGAGGGAAAAAACTGAAAAGTTAAACATTTGTCTTTCCCTGCTGTGACGTGCAGACAGCTGAGTTCTGGTTCTGGCTGATGGGCCTCGATGGAGCCCAGATTAGAAAGACAAAGTGTTTACATGAGGTCACGGAGGAGCTGAGCACATGGAGGAAGAGAAGAAGAAGAAGAAGAAGAAGACAGGAAGGGGTGAGGGGAGGAACGCTGTGAAACACCAACGTGAACACGAACAACTTCAACATGTGAGGGAACAAATAGACAAAGGGACCACATATTTTTTTTACTTTAGACTGTTTACTGGAGATACTCACCTGAAAATCAGCAGTTGATCTATTAACACTTTCATACGGAGCAGTTACATTGAATTACTTTACATAAATTATGAAAATAATAAGCCAGTGTTCAGTTTCTCTTTTTCCTACATACCTACTCTCAGTCTGTTGACAGTTATGTTCCTAAATATAGGGGAACCATTATCAGGACTACCACTACAGACCAGGTGAGGGTCAGTAGGCTGCTTGCAACTTTGTTAATTTGTCTGCTTGTGCAGTAAAAAGGTGATCAAGTAAAAGTCAGAGTAAGAGTGACCACTAACTGCTGCTAACTGCAGCTAGTCTTTAGCTCAGTTAGCTAAACAGCGAGGAGTCCATGCAAGGAACACCGTTTGTTCCCATGAAAGCTGCTCAGTCGCGTTTTGAAGCCAACTTGCCTCGACTTCCTGGATATGAAAATTATCTTGTGGAGGCGTAGAGCGTTTGCATGAAAGACTTCAGCCGTCAGGGGGAGGCTAACTTCCTGTTTAGTGCCCAGCTAACTTGAATGGGGATGAAATAATTTAATGGTGCAGCTCTTCTAGACTTTCCACTTTTAGCAGATCGAGTGGCTCAAATCATCGATTTAAAAAGAATTAAGTATAAAAATGCTAAAATGGGTCGCCAAACGTAAAGTATATGTGTGGGAAACACTGTTTTTTATAGGTTACATGTATTGGGAGACAACGAGTCATGTGAGGGGTTGTGACGCTCAATAAAATGCATCGATAATGTTTAAGCAGCTTCTTTCACAATGTCAGCTCAAGGCAAAAAGTCCCCAAAGGCCCCAGTGCATCACGAGACAATGAAATGGTCTGGCCAATACTTTTTTTTATTATTTGGAATCAGGATCGCACACCAAAACAATCTGATGAAACTTTGAGGTTGCTGACCAAATGTTGCACTTATTCAATACATTTAACTCCACCAGAATGATTGATCGATCGGTCCTGGTACGAATTCAATGAACGTGCAGAGCTTCAGGCCGCCGTCGCCGCAGATGTTCCCACATGTTGCTTCACTGTTTTTGTTTCCACGTAGCGTTGTGTTAAAATCAGAGCGCTTTAGTTGGATGAGGCGTTAATGTAAGGGTGTGCATGTTAATTTCAACACACACACACACACACACACACACACACACACACACACACACTGATGAACATTAGCTGAGCTCACCAAACAGTTAATGTCGCCCCCCCAACACTAGATGACAACTGAGGTTTTGCATCAGCGCAAGAAAACAGAAAAATTAGGCAACCCGATGATGTCACCGTATGTTAAATAATGTACGTGTGTGTTGATGTGTGTGTTAGTGTGCATGTGTCAGTTTGCGTGTGTGTGTGTGTGAGGTAGACGGCCAGAGAGCAAAAGAGAAACAGCATTTTGACTTCATCGATATTAAACTGATTTTGGTTTAAAACTCAATAAGACGTGTGTGTGTGTGTGTGTGTGTTTGTGTGTGTGTGTGTGAGAGGCTGTTGTGGCGCCTGTGGGTCGAGTGGTGGCGACCCGCGACCCACAAACATAATTAAAAGACAGTAAAAGCGCGGCAAGGATCTGACGATGACGGAGGGATCAGAGAGGGTGACGAACCACAACAGTGACGAAGAAGGAAGAAGAGGAGGATGAGATGTTCTTTAATGAGCGACCACATGAAAAACCACCGCCAGCGTGATGGATAGAGGAGGAGAGAAGGAACGAGACAACAAAGTGAAGGAGAGCAGAGCGGGAGGAGAGGAGAGGAGAGGAAAAGGAAAAGATGTATGGGATGTGGACAGAGATGGAGGGAGAAGATGGAGAGGTGAAAATAGAAGGAAACAGAAGGTGATGCAGGAAGCTAGTAAGTAGGGAAGGAAGGAAGGAAGGAAAACATGATGGAGGAGAAAAGATGTAGGGATGCGAGAGGAAAGAAAAAAAAACTTGGATGGAGAAAAGGAAGGAAGAAGGAAGGAGAGAAGGAAGGGAGGTATAGAGGAAGCAAGGAGAGAAATAGGTCAAGAGGAAGGAAAGAAGAAAGAAGGAAGGCAGAAGGTGAAACAGGAAGCAAACCTAAGTCATAAAGGAAGGAAGTAGGGAAGGAAATCAAGGAGTGGCGGAGAGACAGGATGAAGGAGAAAGGATGTGGGTATGTGGGAGGAGAGAAAGAAAAGATGGATGGAAGGAAGGAAACAGAAGTTGATGCAGGAAGCAAAGTAGGGAAGTAAGTAGGGAAGGAAAGAAGGAAGGAAGGACATGATGGAGGAAACAGGATCTAGGGATGTGGGAGAAAAGAAAGAAAACTTGGATGGAGAGAAGGAAGGAAGGAAAGAAGGAAGGGAGGTATAGAGGAAGCAAGGACAGAAATAGGTCAAGAGGAAGGAAAGAGGAAAGAAGAAGGAAGACAGAAGGTGATACAGGAAGCAAACCTAAGTCATAAAGGAAGGAAGGAAGTAGGGAAGGAAATCAAGGAGTGGCGGAGAGACAGGATGATGGAGAAAGGATGTGGGTGTGTGGGAGGAGAGAAAGAAAAGATGGATGGAAGGAAGGAAACAGAAGTTGATGCAGGAAGCAAAGTAGGGAAGTAAGTAGGGAAGGAAAGAAGGAAGGAAGGACATGATGGAGGAGAAAGGATGTAGGGATGTGGAAGGAAAGAAAGAAAAATTGGATGGAGAGAAGGAAGGAAGAAGGAAGGGAGGTATAGAGGAAGGGGAGAAAGAGGTCAATAGGAAGGAAAGAAGAAGGAAGACAGAAGGTGAAACAGAAAGCAAGCCTAATCATAAAGGAAGGAAGGAAGTAGGGAAGGAAAGCAAGCAGTGGAGGAGAGACAGGGTGTGGGAAGAAAGATGGAAGGAAGGAAGGAAGGAAGGAAGGAAGAGATGAAGAGAGGAGAGGAACAGGTCAAGAGGAAGGAAAGAAATGAAGACAGAAGGTGATGCAGGAAGCAAGCGTAAGTCAAAAAGGAAGTAAATAGGCAAGGAAGGAGGGAAGGAAAACAAGGAGTGGAAGAAAGACATGATGGCGGGGAAAGGATGTAGGGGGGCAGGAGGAAAACAGAAAAGATGGATGGAAGGATAGAGGGGAGGGGACAGGTCAAGATGAAGGACATAATAAGACAGGAGAAGTAAGAAAGGAAGTAAGGAAGGAAGGGAAGATTAGAAGGCAGAAGAAAAGAGAGATGGAGGGAGGAACAGGTGTAGGAATTAATGGATGAAGAAGTGAGGTGAAGTAAGAAAGTGTACAGGGAGGAACGAACGGAAGGAAAGAAGGAGGAAGAACAGGGGGAGTGAAAAAAAGATGGAAGAAGATAACGAGGAAGGAAGCAAGGATGGAAAGAAAAAAGAGTCCAGAAGAAAGAAGGAAGGTAAGCAGATGAAGAAGGAGATGACAAAAGATGGAGGAGAGTTGCAGAGCGGTCCTGTGGGGATAATGAGACAGAAGACAACTAACGAGGAACAGACTGCCTGTGTTTGTTTATACACACTGTAACACACACACACACACACACACACACACACACACACACACACACACACACACACACACACACACACACCACAGGGTCTGTGTTGGATATCATCGAGGGTCAGATTTTCCCCTTCAGTGATCACCAGGAGGAAAATTAACTGAGACAAAGGAGAGGAGGAGGAAGAGAGATGGGTGAGAGGAAGAGTAGAAGAAGTAGAAGACGAAGAATGAAAGAAAGAAGGAGAAGAAGAAGACTGTAGGGGGAAATTAAAATGAGAAATGAGGAAGGAGGTGAAGAGGGAGAAGGTGAGGAAAGGAGGAGGAAGAGGTAAGGAGGATGCAAGTGAGGAAATTAGGAATAAGAAGAGGAAGATGAGAGGAAGAGGAGGAACAAAACTGCAAGAAAGGGAGTGAAAAAAAAGGAGGACAAAGAGGAGGACAAGGAAAGGAAACACGAGAGGAGAGGAAGAGAGAGGAGATGTTGCAAGGACAAGGAAAGAAGACAAGGTGATAAAAGACAGATGGAAGACAGGAGGGGAAAGAAGGGAGAGGAATGAGGGGAAAGAACAAGGAATGAAAGAGGAGATGAAGAGGAGGAGGAGAGGAGACGAGGTGATTAGGGTGTCAGGGAGGAGAAAGGAAGTGCAGAGTGAGGGAGGATGACATTCAGAAAGGGAAAGTAAACATGACAGAGGAAGAAAAAGAAGAAGAAGAAGAAGAAAGAAAAAGGGAGGATGGCATCAGATGTCAGGAGAGGAAAAAGTGATGAAGAGAAGAAGCTGAACAGAAGTCCTGAACATTTGTCCGGACGTCGACAGGAATCACGAGCTCGAAAGTCAGAACTCCTCCACAAATTCCCTGTCTTTGAACGTTACTTCAGTTCTCGTTGGTGGTTTTTCCATGTTGGAGCTCGTTAACTTCAAGTCCTGCACGCTCACAACGCCACTGCAGAGCCTTTTCCAACATGTACCACACGGTCCGCACCGACTTCTGAAGAGGCAGCCGCTTGTTTTACATCGTTACAGATCAGAATTACAATCAACAAGCAGGAAGAAGGAGAGAAACAGCCTGCAAATCTCACTGACTGACTGTCTTCTCTTATTCCCAAATGCCCACTTAGGGATCGTGGATGCTTCTTCAAGCTTGATTGACAGCTCATTTGTGCCGCTATGCCCGCCCTAGAGCCTACAACAGCCAATTACTGAGTCTCTCCTGGGCCTCGAACACGCCGCCCTCTGGATGATTGACACGTCATGTAGCAATGAGATTTCAAACACCGTAATATATATAGTTTATTATGCTTTTTTTATGAGGCTCCATAAACTTTGAAATCATGCAATTTGAAGTAGTTTAGCTCTTTAGCAAGCATCATGGAATTAAACAAATATGATGAGTTTTTGCCCCTGGTGCTCTCAGGCAGGGATATCTTGATGTCATTTTAATTTTGTTTCTATAAAAGATGATTTCAGGAGGTGAAATATTTAAGAAAAGAGACGAGAACTTGGGCTCTAAATCCATCTCTTCACTCCACTTTCTAACAGTCACATCGCTCTCTCTGAACCCCTCTGGACTATTTTTAGTAAATGCAACAACAACATCATAAACACAATAACTAGCTGGGGTTTATTTTTTATGTTTTCTTTAATGGACTTCAGGGACCGTGGTTTTGATGACAGTGCATTCCTGAGCCCGTCCAGCTGCCTTCAGTCCTTATTGGAAAAAAGACCTGATTACACAAGGACGACTGCGGTCTGTGTGTGTGTGTGTGTGTGTGTGCATTATTTATGTTTGCCCCCTCGACAGAGTGTATGACAGCCTCATGCGGTCTGCCAAACCAATGAGACCGAATTATGTTGTCTCCTGATTCTATACAATCGTCTATTCACTAATATACGCAAAGAAAACCATTTAATAGACCACAGCAGTGTGTGTGTGTGTGTGTGTGTGTGTGTGTGTGTGTCGGCGGATAAGAGGTTGTTCCGTGTGTTTATGTACTTTGTTTACAGGCTTCCTCCGTCTACAGTAATTGACTTCATGCTCTGAGCTCCCGTGGATGTCGGATTTCCTCTTTTAAAATATTTGGAAAGCAGGTTTAATTATCGAGCCGTGGAGATAATTTGAACAAATGACATATGTCCAGTGTAGCTGCATTCATTAAAAACTCTCGGTCAAGTTAAAATGATCAGTTCAGATGTGAGCAATCGAGACACAAAGACAAAAAGTGCAGATATTATTTGTTATATCGTATCGTACAAACTTAAAACAGCACCAGGTTTGTCAAATAAATTGGTTTTAGCGTGCAAACACTTTTTAATATGGACCTCATCAGCACTGAGCACCATTAGGCAGTTTGTCTCAGGTAAATATGTTTTTGATCTGTAATTTGCATCCTTATATACTTTATTTAAGCGTTTAAAAAGTTCAATTTATAACCAAGACTGAGCTGATAGAGTGGACCATCTGAAAAGTGTCTCTTAAATGCCACAAATCAAACTGTTTTTAGATTGCAAGATCAATGCATGGATTAGAACTTGTTAGGGAGTCAGACTGCAGTGATTCTCCTGGCTTGAGGTGTGGGGAGTAGTCAGGAAGTCAAATAAGAGGCGACCGACTTGGCCTGATGTGCAGTGGGTTGTCAGGAAGTGAGATGAGGGGCAACTGTCTTGGTCTGAGGTGTGGAAAGTTGTCAGGAAGTCGGATGAGGGGCGATCTTCTTGGTCTGAGGTGTGGGAAGTTGTCAGGAAGTCGGATGAGGGGCGATCTTCTTGGTCTGAGGTGTGGGAAGTTGTCAGGAAATCGGATGAGGGCCGACTGTCTTGGTCTGAGGTGTGGAAAGTTGTCAGGAAGTCGGATGAGGGGCGATCTTCTTAGTCTGAGGTGTGGGAAGATGTCAGGAAATCGGATGAGGGGCGATCTTCTTGGTCTGAGGTGTGGGAAGTTGTCAGGAAATTGGATGAGGGCCGACTGTCTTGGTCTGAGGTGTGGAAAGTTGTCAGGAAGTCGGATGAGGGGCGATCTTCTTAGTCTGAGGTGTGGGAAGATGTCAGGAAATCGGATGAGGGCCGATCTTCTTGGTCTGAGGTAGGGGGGAGTTGTCAGGAAATCGGATGAGGGATGATTGTCTTGGTCTGAGGTAGGGGGGAGTTGTCGGGAAGTCTGATGAGGGGACATTCTCTTCGGCTGAGGCTTGGGAAGTTGTCAGGAAGTCAGATGAGGGCGATTCTCTTCGCCCCAAAGCACTTTTTTTAGGATTAGCTGACAGTCATTGTCATGTAATACAGCAAAAACATCAGCTACAGTTAGAAATGAATATAAAAAAAATCACTTTGAAAGTGATCCCAACGATATTGTTCTCCAACGTCGCTGGCGTTACAGCTGCGGTGTGGACTCCGCCATCCACTTGAGTTAAAAGGATCTATTTATAGTGATTGTTATAGCGATCACTCTAAGTCTGTTTGTGTATGTGCGGTTACGTCTGCGGGTTTGAATATGTGTGTGTTTGTGCGTGTGATAAACTGTAAACGGTGAGTTTGAAACGAGAGATATTTGATTGAGGATTAGGTCGACTGGAAAATAGTTTCCATGTTCCTCCTTCTCCAGAGGGAACGAGAGAAAGAGAGAGAGATAAAAAGATAGGAAGAAAGAAAGTTGGAGAGAAAACACTGACGATTGGTAACGAGTGTGGACCTCGTGGTCACCACGGTAACCACCGACCACAGAGATGGTTGCCATGTCATCATGTCAGAGCGTGTTTATTTACGCTGCTGGTACCACTGAACACACACACACACACAAACACACACACACACACACACACACACAAACACACACAAACACACACACACACACACACACAAACACACACACACACACAGATGTTCGCCGTGGAAAGATGAGTGTTTCATACTTGCCCTTTAAACCTTTAAAGGCATCTACACACTCACACAATGATGCACACACATCAACAGAAATGTCATATACACACAAACTCCTCACACACACACACACACACACACACACACACACACACACACACACACACACACACACACTTCACACATGCATTTGGAAAATCACTGGATCATCGGGTATTAAACCGCTGAGAGTCGGTTCTGCTGAAATGACGAGCGAACCGGGAACAAAAGTTCAGCTGCAGGTTCTCTCTTGAAGAAATACCATCTTTTTGTGAATTCACTTTAGGACTGTATACGACATCGCCCGTTATATTGATACCATCATTTTTTGCTTCCTAATATCAGTATCCGATTGGGCTGCAAAAATCAAATATTTGCCAGGCTCATTTATCCAGAAATAGCCGATCTTTGAAATTGTTTCAGAGGCCGTTAAAAGTTCCTTGTAGCAGCTCTGAAGTACACAAACAGTCACAAGATTTTACTGTACAGTGACAACGAAGAGGAAACAAATGGCATCATACATACTATTTAAAATCATTAAAATTAAATAAAGTTTGGCTTGAAATGATCTGACGAACTGTGAAAGGTTTGAGCTGTTTTGCGATACATCTTTCTTCTCTGTGACAAAGCACTCCATTGTTGTCCAAAAACTATTAAAAACGCTGCCCAGATGTTTCAGGACGTGTTCAGTGTTGTTAAGAAATGAAACCATATTCGTGAGTCATTTCAAAGATGCATCATAAGTAGGAAACAGTTGGCTTTGTTCAACTTTAACAAACTCTCTGACTGGATGATTTTACCTGGTCAGGCATCAGCGGCTGCTCGTCATCGATGTCAATAAAAACCTCCCCGCAACTTAATCGCTGTGTGTCTCCTGCACAAACAAACACACAGCAGATGGACGTTTATTATGTTCGTTAACAATCTGTGTTTTGTTTTTTTGCTGCACGTGTTTACATCCCATCGATATCTTACGTCTCCAGTCGTCCTGCTCCTCCTCCACCGGTCGTTCTTCCTCCGGGATGCAACGATACTCCTCCAGAGACCGGATGGTGCACTGACCGACTACCGGCTTCCTCCCAAACTGCCGATTGTCGATCACTTTGATGACGATCGGCGGCATGTAAAGCTCTTCTGTTGGAAGTCTCTGCAGAGAAAAGAGGAATTTAAAAAGAGAAAAGTGACGGAGTAAATAAAAAAAAAAAAACTCCATATCCTCTGACCCGCAGCTGCTTCAGGCTGACTCTAATTGGTTATGCCACCTGCCTGCCTGATACTGATTGGCTATGACTGCTGACTGTCTGAAGTTGATTGGTCACGCCTTGGTGACCGTCCAATCAGGGCATCAGGACACCTTCACTCAACCCCCTCCCTTCCAACGCAAAGGAAGAAATGAGCGAATCCAGTCGAGGTTTTGATCTTTGTGACAGAAATCGGGACACGAACAGCGGTTTGAATTAAGATCTCAGTTTAGCCTTCAAAATAAAAGCTTACATGTGAAGTGACACTGTGAACGGCTGCAATGACATTATGGATCGCTCTGTTCTTTTCCACCCTGCGGCATTTAGGCAAGAACTTACCGTGAAACCACTGACTGTCATCAAACGTGAAAATAACTACTGCTGCATCTGACAACTTGAATTATTCTCATTCTGATCTCACACACAACTGTCAGATACTACTTTTTTAATCTGTTGCACTTCATTAGTTTGATCCGAGAGATCAGAGTTCCTGTAAAAAGCTAGCTTTGTTGCACCACCCACTTTTTATTTAACGTCCCTCTGAAAGTATAAAACTGCTTCACCATAAAAACACAAAGAATCTGGCACACTGTTAAGAGTCCTGAGATCCGTTCTAAGATGAATTATTTCATCAGATATACATTTCCACTGGAGAGTTTCCTCCTTCCTGTCAAGTTTATAACTACAGCTTTTTAGTTTTACAGATTAAATGCGCCACAGTATCTTCTGCAGTGACATTATCAACTCATGGAAATGTTTTAAATTACTGCCTCCATAATGACATGCAGATAGGGGAAGCCGGGTTCGAACCAGCAAGGTTCTGATAACTAAACGACCCGCTCTACCTCCTGAGCTACAGCCACCTCAGTGCATCTTACTGTCTAATAATAGCAGGTAAACTACTGCAGCTTTGACATTAGTCCAGCTTTTTTTATGCTTGTCTATGCTGACGACGCCTCATTTTATAACCAACACACCCAAGAACATTTGGTGGTTTCACTTTGCGGGCGCAGGACGTGAAATGACAACTGTGTCAGTCGTAAAACTAACAATGACTTGGTGCAATTTCCTCAAATATAGGTATATAGGTTATGATGAACATGTTATATATCAGATTTTCCCCAGGAATGAGTGAAGAACACATTTATTTCAATTCAAGGGGTTTCGCGGTAAAGTTTTAACAACAACTGATAAATCACATGTTGTTATAAACATGACAGGAAGGAGGAAACTCTCCAGAGGAACCAGAATTAAACTCCTTATCTTCTGAAATGATTATTTGCAGACCTATCTGAGCTGTGTGGGTCTGACCTTCCGATTCTAACCGAGGTGAGTCAGGAGATGTCGCACAACAGTCTGCTTGTTGCTAATAAGCTAAGACAGCTTCTGGGCTAAAGCCTGTTTGCTGCACAATGTTCAGTCTGTGTAAGTTAAACATCTTACATTTCACTTTTCTCAGAAAGTGTAGCTGTGACTGCTTTCTTAAAAAAAATCATCGGAACACAAACGGACCGCGTGTTTGCTGCTCAACTCAAACAACCAGTCTCAATGTTCAACACTCGCAGTAACATTTATGGGCACGAACATCCCTATAATAGTCTCATTTAGCCGGACTGGCTGAAGGGAAAAAAACAGGATTGGTAACTGTAATCCATCTGACCTCTCTGGCTTTCAAAAAAGGGCTTAAGTGGGGCTGATGATGCTAAACTCACACAATAAACTGAGAGGGCGAACATTAGGTGGTTAGGCTCTTCAAAGCGCTGCATTTAAGGGAAACTATGCGCATGACATTTTCTTCTGCCCCTCGTGCCATACGAGAACACTTAGGCAGTCAACTTAAGACCTTAATATTGTTAACATTAACTGCTTGGACTCGGTTCAGGGGCTGAATTTAAGGGAAAGAAATGTGCATATTTCCACAGTCCGGTGGAGGCTGTCACACTCTTGCGGTGGTCAAACACAGGACCTTAATCTTGTTAACATTAAAACCGCCGCAGCCCAAAGCAAAATATGTGACTGTTTCCATCCTCCAGTTAAAGCTGTCATAATAAAACAGCGAGGTGATCAACTTCAGGCCTTAATATTGTTAACATTAAACCCTCTGAGCTCGTTTCTGGAGCCGACCGGTGGGGGGAAAACGTGTGTAATATTTCCATATTTCAGTTTAGGTTTTCATAAGAAAAACACTTAGGTGGAATGTGATGGCACGATGTAAAGTGAGTGGAAATACATTCACAGAGCTACTTACATCTGAGGGGTAAATAATGACGGCTGAGGCTCGGTGGTGCGTCCAATAATGTGGTTTTGGTGTTGATTAAAATGAATGACGTGATTGTGGAAACTCTCTTTGTTATGTTTAAGCACAGTGTGACAATCAGGTCGAGTTCAGTGTAGTTTAGTGCACGAAAAGCTGTGTAGTGACTGTAAGAAACCTTAAATTTACGCATCACATAATCAGCTTTGGATTCATCTTTGGATTTGTGTGTTTTTGTTAGCCACATACACCTGAAACTAGAAGAATGGAAGAGTATTTACAACAAGATTAAGGACAGTTTGACCACTGAATGCAAATGTTCTGTTATGAACACCAGTAAATTCACTGTTTTGGTGTAATTTGCGTTTTATTTTAGGACGATGAAACCATTAGAGACGAGTTTCTGATTTTCTGTTCACATTATTGGCAACTCAAAGATGGAGGAGTCTAGTTGTTGCTATCAGTCAAAAACTCCAAGACACAAGTAAGCTGCAACCTATAATGTTACGTAAGGTGGCCGTCCAACCTCTGACCTATCGATCAGCACCTTATTTGACGAGTTAGGAGCTCCTATGCCCGCCCTGTGGCCTGCAACAGCCAACGAGTGATTCCACATACAAGAGACCCACTTCCTTGTTCCATCTCCTCTTGATGATTGGACGCATCATGTAGCCAATGAGATTTCTAATTCATACGGCTCCGTACAGCTTATCTCCGGAACGCCCTGAGATCCCAGATTTAATTGAGAAGACATTATTTAAACCGTCTATGCAAGGTGTGGTGTGTTTCAGATCAATTTGGGATCTCTGATTACAGCGTTCGAGCAGTATGGAGCCATTTTATTTCCTTATGGTTGTTTTTTTAACCTTTTAAAACAAGTCCCCAGCTACGTCAGTTGTTTTCGGGGAATGCTGCAGCTCTGAGAAGCTCCAGAAATGTTTTGTTGACGACGTAACTTCACCTGACTTTCCGTCTACGTGAGGGCGACTAGGTCATTTGTTGGCTGAACTGTTCCTTTAAGACTCAGTGGAACCTAATGAGCTCATTCTGCAGTCACGTCCACGATAGAGATCTCCACCCTGCATTAGTAATGTATACGCCGGTAGCCATGGGAGAAGCCCTCCACCCTGCAATCCGCTCTTCAACCAAGCTGGAAGCATCTAAGTCGACTTCTAAGACGGCCAGCGTCCTCATCCAACAATGACTTCTGCTTTTCAAGCTAACGCAAGAGATTTCTACTTTTGTTGGAAGACGAGCAGGAAACAGTTCGGTCCATTATTGCGACTTTCGCTGATGAAGATAAACGACCGGTGTACAAAAACCCACATCACAGCAGAACGCTCATCAGCCACGAGCCTGTCGCTGATTACATCTAATGTGAATGTGTGTGTGTGTGCAGCACAGCGGGCTCACCACATCAAGGATGAGCTTGTTGACGTCGAAGTTGGGATTCTTCTTCACGCTGCGGATGACGCAGCTCTGGATCACGCTGCCGCCGCACTCCACCTGCAGGCTCGGGGAGGTAACGCTCGCCAGCTGGAAGCTTTTCAGGTTACGGACGCCCCACGCTATGATCTGAGAGATCGGACGGGGAGACAAGTTTCTTTACTGTCAAGCTGCAATGAATGATAATTGTTGTTGTCGATTTATCTGTTGATTATGTTCTTGATTAATCGAGCAGTTGTTTGGGCTGTAAAAAGTCCGAAAATTGTGCAAAAATGTCGCAAGATTACGTAAAAATCCACTCAAATACTCAGATAGTTGACAACTAGTTGACTAATTGATTAAATGTTGCAGCTCAAATTAATTTGGTGGATGTTTTTCTACCTCCAGAAACAAAGAAGCTACAAACGTTTAAGAGCCATTTTTAGAGTACAGGAGGAAAGCATTGGATTTGAAGAGTCTTTCTTTAAATTGAGAAGCTCTACCTCGATGGCGGTTCTCTGCAGAACAGGTTTGATTCCCTGAGGAACCACAAAGACGTTGGCCTCCCTCTGAGGCGGCGGGTGCGGAAGGTCCGACTCCTCCGGCTGCCAATAGAAGGACGCAGGACGACGGTGAGTCATGGAACAGGAGACGAGACAGAACAGACGGTTCGCTGGATGTCTTAGTTACATGAATGACTGTGAAATGACTTTTAGTGTTAGCACGTCAGACGAGCTGTTGAAAACACACAAATGTAACATTCATGTAAAGACAGACGACAAAACAAGTCTGTTACCGGAAACAGAAGAACAAAAAGGCTGAAGAGGACATTTGTCTTTGTCACGTACATCTCATCGGGTAATAACCTTTTTTTTCTTCAAAGCAAAGCAAAATATTAACTAAATTAAAGGTGGAGGAAGATAATCGAGGCTTTGGGTTTGTGATTTACAGCACCATCAATCTGATGAATGAATTATTTTTAAGATCAAGACACAGATGATGATGTTTGACTGGAATTTGTAACATTTGTCAACTCAACCTTGGTTACAGAGTCACTTTTCTCCTGATAAATTATTTTCTACACAAATAATTGATTGGATTGACTGGATTGAATAAACTTCCAGTAATACTTACTACTTAAAAAGAGTTTTGATGACTTTACACAGCTTGTTACGTTAAAGAAAATGTATTAAATAAATGTTATTGAATGTTGAGATCATTAAACGATGACAGAAAGCTTTGTATGTATTTTTACGTCAGTGTTTTATGGCCATTGTAGGAAAATATATACATATTTTTATATGTATATGTGTCACAGAGCTGCAGGAGGGTTATAATCCAAGAAAAAACACAGAATTTCAAAGATTAAGGTTGTAAATTTCCAAGAGAATGAAACACAGCGAGCAGCGACATCTGTGGTGCGACGAGGTCGGTCCGTTCCTTCGTCTTCTGATAAATTTGTGACTAAAATCTCAGACTTTTCTATGTTGTTTTCTCTGATTATTTGCTCTCAGCTCGTAACTGTGGCCATAACATGCCATCGCACTGTTTCGTGATCTTACGAGACAAACTGTGCCGAGTCAGAATCATCAGGACGTAAATACCGTCTTTAAAAATGTCCTCTGTGGCCTTTAACACAAACTCCACAACAGAAAACAGAATGAATTTCAGATTATTGAAGTAAGTACGGGCAGATGAGTCATAGTTTATATGAACACCAGTCTGTAACATGCATGTATGATGACGTTACGTATGTGTGCGTGCTGTAAATCAACATGCAGACATGAGACAGGATGTTTTTTTTTCATATTTATGTCTCCTTTCTGTTTTTGTCTGTGTGTCACGTTGTACCCATTGCTGCAGGTTTTCAGAGAGGAATCCTGGAAACATCAACTGAGGAAGCGACATCGAAGAAAAAAAGAGACGAAGGTGAGAATAAAAAAGCAAGTGAAACTAAAAAAAGATCAGAGCTGCAGAAAGTTAAAACATCAGGAGGGAATAAAGCAATCATAAATAAAAGACGAGAAAACTCTTGTTTCCGTCTGTGTTACCTCGTCTAGAACGCTGGTGGCCGTCATGATGTCTCCCTGCAGGTGAGACGGGAACAAACATGTTTGATTTTAAAGGATGATGATGAAAAAAAGCAGGAAATGTGAGATAAATCCACCAAACGTACGATTCACTGACCTCTTGACCTGGAATATGGTGGATTGCCGGCTGTGGACACAAAACAACAGGATGATTTTTAGACATACGCAAAGATACGGATAACGGAAAAGACGATGGAGGAAGAAGAGCTGAGGAGGATGATGATGATTTCTGACCTTTTCTCTGCGTATGAGGTGGAAGGCGCCGAGCAGCTCGCCGCCGTTCTGGTCCCCACGACGAATCGGGAACCAGGCCAGACGTGGGGAGGCGTCCATGGAGGGCTGGCAGACACACCGGCCCATGAACTCATCGGCACCCTGAACATTTAAAACAAGTGTTAACTTTAATCAGAAAGGAGAGTTAAACGTTCATCTGTTCGGGCTTCATCACTCACGTAGGTATCCGAGTCGTAGAGCTCCACCACCACGTTGGGCGGAGTGGCCTCCGTCACCTCGGGGTCGCCGAAAATCTCCACCTCATAGAAGATGAGCGTCTGGTCCCAGGTCGGGTTGAGCGTGTTTCGCACCGTCACTGTTTTCTGGGACTGATGGAGGAAGGATACGATGGCGTAGGGGTCTGCAGAGAGGAAACAAACCAAACATAGTGTTCATGAATCTTCTTCACTTACCGCTCTGGAAACAACGATGAGCTAAATAATTTTAAACAACTTCAAATTATTATTCTGAGGTTTAAGCCATGTGGCAGGAGATCCAGACCACCAGACAACAACACCTTAACACCTTTCCATAGCGCTGAAATCAGGGTTTCTAGGTCAAATTGAGATTCTTACGCTTCACTTCTGCTTTTAGCCGAGCTAGCGGTTAGCGGTAGCCATGTTGCTAACCGACAATAGTACAACAGGGAAATGCGGAGGAGGGGAGGGAAGTCTAAAACATGTCTACTTCCGATTTCCGGTTTAATGAGGTTTCCTTGCAACTATATAACAGTAAAAAACTTATATGTGTGTGTGTGTGTGTGTGTGTGTGTATGTGTGTGTGTGTGTCAGAAGTATCCCGGCGTCCCACACAGTGACATCAGCATCTCGGGAATGCCGAGCTCGAGGCCGAGGGCTGGGAACTCCGCTCGGAGAAGTTTGTTATTCCAGGTCACAACCACTCTCCTCCTTGTTAACACACACACACACGAAACGCACAATGTGGACACATGCATAAAACACACACGTATGTACAGTCACACACACACACACACACACACAAACAGTGAGTAGTTTGTTATTTCAGGCCGGGTAAAGAGTCTCTACGGAGCCGTTAGCATTAGAGTAAACAGAAGCTAAGTTGCATTTTCCCACCAGCCCTCAATTAACCTTGGACACACACACACACACACACACACACACACACACACACACACACACACCACCCATGGTGACCCATTCAATTACCGTCCACTCCCAGCAGCCCATTAGCTCATATAAACAGCAATACAAACAGCCCAGGGGGGTTATGTAAGTCCGTGTGTGTGCAGACAGCAGCAGCAGTGGACTGAACCCGACTGAACGGATCCACAGGGGGACATAAACACAGCGAAGACTGGGAAGAGACGGAGAGGCCGAAGAAATGGAGAGACAAGAAAAAGAGAGGAGGATGGAGGGAAAAGATGTCTCTCTAAATGTGGGGATTTAGATCATCACCCTAAATAAATTCTAAAGAAAGACACCAGGATTTAAATATAGAACATCTAATATTTCTACATTGAAATGCCAGAAAAATTAATCGTTGTTGCAAATGTTTCCAACAAAGTTCAAACCAGAGAAATCCACAAGTTTACTCAAGGGAACATGAGTTTCATTGGATCGACTGTCGCTGTAACTTCCAGGAAACAGTCAGATGGAGACGAAGGAAGTCAGTGCAGAAAGACTAAACTGTAAAACATTTGTGCCCCGTCGGATAGATTTTCATCCACAATGGTGGTTGTTTAATGTTGTGTTCACCACCAGCCAAGCCAGCGAGACCACGAGATCATTTATAAAATAAATATAGAGAAGCTCCAGGAGTTGTGACCAACAAGCATTGGCCTGGACGTAGCAGTTAGCTCACTAGCTAGCCCTGCGAGTAGGCTGTAGTTTCTCACTCCCTTTCTTGGTGAAGGGAAGGAAGGAAGGAAGGAAGGAAGGAAGGAAGGAAGGAATGAAGGAAGGAGAGAGAGAGAAAGAGCTAGCTTAATGTTAGCAAGCTTAGCATCAACAAGCTTAATGTTAGCAGTCTTAACATTAGCAGTCTTAATGTTAGCAAGCGTAACGTTGGCGAGCTTAAAGTTAGCAAGTTTAATGTTAGCAAGCTTAACACTTTGAGACTTAATGTTGGCCGACTTCATGTTAGCAAACTTAACATTAGTAGGTTTAATGTTAGCAGGCTTAATGTTAGCAGGTTCAATGTTAGCAGGCTTAATGTTAGCAGGCTTAATGTTAGCAGGTTTGATGTTAGCAGGTTCAATGTTAGCAGGCTTAATGTTAGCAGGTTTGATGTTAGCAGGTTTAATGTTAGCAGGCTTAACACTTTGAGACTTAATGTTGGCCGACTTCATGTTAGCAAACTTAACGTTAGCAGGTTTAATGTTAGCAGGCTTAATGTTAGCAGGTTCAATGTTAGCAGGCTAAATGTTAGCAGGTTTGATGTTAGCAGGTTTAATGTTAGCAGGTTTGATGTTAGCAGGTTCAATGTTAGCAGGCTTAATGTTAGCAGGTTTGATGTTAGCAGGTTCAGTGTTAGCAGGCTTAATGTTAGCAGGCTTAATGTTAGCAGGTTCAATGTTAGCAGGTTTAATGTTAGCAGGTTTGATGTTAGCAGGCTTAATGTTAGCAGGTTTGATGTTAGCAGGTTCAGTGTTAGCAGGCTTAATGTTAGCAGGTTTGATGTTAGCAGGCTTAATGTTAGCAGGTTTGATGTTAGCAGGTTCAGTGTTAGCAGGCTTAATGTTAGCAGGTTTGATGTTAGCAGGTTTAATGTTAGCAGGCTTAAAATTTGCTTGTTTAACACAAAAAAGAAATAAAAGAGCTGAGTCAATGTTAGCAAACATTAGCATTAGCAGGCTGAACTCTAGCAGATGGAACATTAGCAAGTATAAAGTTGGCAAGTTTTGATGGCTTAACATAAGCAAGCTTAACGCCTTCAGACTTAACGTTAGCATTCCTAAAGTTAGCAGCCTTGACGTTAGCAAGCTAAACGAAAGAAAGAAAGAAAGAAAGAAAGAAAGCAGAAAATATAAGACAGACATAAAGAGACAGACGCAGAGACAGGCAGAATAAATATAGAAGGACAAAGAGAGACTCAGTCTTTGATCACTGACTCAGTCTTTAATCATGGCCGCCCAGACGCCATTTAACACCAGATTAACACACGACTGACGCCATCCATCAACTCTACTCATCCATTACACCATGTGTCTGTTTCTCTCTAGCCCTCTTTAACCGGCCTCCCTCCATCATCTATCACCGCTCTCCTCCTCTGTCTATTCATCCCTCTGTGTTTTTTAAAGCCTCGTCTCTGTTTTTACATCTGAGTCTGCGGTGGGTTTCTGATTAACACACACGGTAGCCCAAAGTTTCCATGACCTCCTTCAAATAAAAGAAGAAAGCTGTTTCTTTTATGTCCTTCTCTTTCCGTGTCACTCGTTTCTTTGTATAACCTCACGCTCCCCTCTGCCTCTCCTGCCGTCTGTCAGGGCAGCTACACCAAACTCCATTCAGAAAATGGCAGATTTAAGAAATTGTGTTCTCTTGTCTGTGAACACTGTTTTATATTAAAGCTCAAGACTTTATTTGTATTTTTTTGGCCTCTCAAAAGGAGCAGAAACAAGCTGTTAACGCGACGCCAGCCTAAGCTTTTCAGTTGATACGGTGACTTGCAGATGTAGATGTGACGCAACATGAGCATCCATTTTGAGTTGTGTTTTTATCTACCTGGCAACAGTAGACCCCTTTCCAGAGATAGGATATCATTATAAAAGTAGTATATAATTGAGCAGTGGGAGGGAACCAAAGAGACGAAAGGTTGAGCCCATAAAAACAAAACGATGAGCTGAAAGACGCTAAAATGTCAAAATATTAGCAGCTTTAAACGTGAATCTTGCGATGCTAGTTCTTGTCTTTATGCTGCTTTAAGGTTCTTTTCAAAATAAAGGACAATACTGGATGAGAATGAACTGCAGCAGTACCTGAGAAGCTGTCTTTGTCCATGGCCAGCAGGTCTCGGGCCTGGTACAGGTAGCAGCGCAGGTGGTAGCGAGTCCCACCTTCACACATAAACACACACATCATCAACGTACTGACAACAAAAGGTGGAGCAGCGATGAGGGAAGATAATGGAGACAGTGTGTGTGTGTTGTGTGTGTGGTGTCTTACGGTCAAAGAAACAGGAAATGGTCGGTCTGTTGACTCCGAACGTGGTCGTGACCGTCTTGTCGTCGTTCTTGTCCTCGATGCTGCTCTGTGGGAGGAAGAGGAGGAGGTGAGGAAGATGAAGGTCACACTCTCCTCCTTCAAAATAAAAAGGCCGACTTAATTTAAGGGCTCTGTGTGTCCAGAAGTATGTGGTATGTTTGGTTTATGGTTTTGAAACCCTTTAGTTTCACTGTTGCATATAATTATAGATTTGTTTTCAACTTTGTGGCAAAAGTGTTTCAGCACGACGACGTCTCAATGCACAAAGCCGGCGTCAGGAAGACAAGAGTTTCCCTGACGCGTCTGCTCTGACTCCTCCGACCTCGACTGCATCCAACACCTGTGAGATGAACTGGAACTGGAACTAGATCAACATCAGAGTTGGACGTCACTGAAGATCTGCTGGCTGACTGGGATCAAATCCCTGCAGCCAGGTTAGAACAAATCTAAGCAGAGGTCGTTACTGATGCAGATAAACGCCGATGGATCTGTTTTGAGATGCTCAACCGTCCACATACTTTTGGCCACATGGTGTATCTGTGTGCTCTCTCCCTCTCACCAGAGAACACTCCAGGGCAAAGATGGCCGCCGGCCCCGTCTTCTCCAGCGGCTCCATGCGACACCTCCACCTGCGCCGCCTGAAGCTGTCCGTCTTCCTCGGCTTCAGGTGGAACCTCCAGCCGAACAGCGAGGCGTACTCCCAGCCCTCCCTCTCCGTCTCATCGGGCCGCTGCTGTGATCACACACACACACACACACACCACTGTGAACATCTGCTCATTTGTGCAGCTACACTGCCATCTTGTGGCAGGAGGAGGAAAGTTCACCTGTTGAAGTGATTCAGTTAAGTCCAGATCATTGGTTTTGTTCCCAATTGAACTAGGCTGAAATAATTAATCAGGGCCCGTATTCGAAAAGAATCTTAAGGCTAAAAGTAGCTCCTAACAGGCGAATTTAGGAGCAACTCCTAAAAATAATGGGCGTGTCAGTCGTAACTTTAGGACTCCTAATTTTTGAAAATAAGAGTTATTCACAAAACATTTTAAGCCTAAAAGTAGCACCTAAGTCTGGGAGACCTTAGAAGTAGTCCAGAGGACTCCTAGCTCTCTAAGACCTGGTCACAGCCGAATGTTTTGGAGATGCTAAATGACAGGGAATTATTAAAACGATAATGGATGGACCGCGAAGGGACTGAAGTTGTGGTTGAGTTGGTGAGGGATGCAATAACGTTCCCAACCAACCGAAACAATCCAATAACGCCAGAGTTAAAATGTTTGGCAACACAGCGGTGTTTGGCTACGGGGAAAATGCAGCTCCTCACACAGGACTAGTATTACCTGGGGACCTCAAGTGATTTAGAAATTATCCCACCACGTCTGTGTTTTGTGCGGCGCATTCGCACAGGATAAGCGAAGTCTGTGTTTTAACTCAGATTTACTGACATTATCCCCTGGGGCGATCGCACCGGAGCCCTTACTGGAGCAGCGCAACAGTTAGATATGGATATTTTTAATATAATAACTGGTGAGCCTGTTGAAAGATGGAAAAATGTTCCTTACCACATGCTTCCATGCATGTAATCCATCTAATCATCTTTCGAGATTTCGCTCTTCTGATGAGCCTCCTGAATTTACACCCAAAATGCTGTCAAAACTTTCATTTATAATTCCCAACGCAGCCTCCATAATTCTCGACCAGGAAAAAGGCAGAAAAAAGGTGGAAAACACAAAAAACCTTAAGAAAACAAAAAACGACCCCAAATCACAGAGATGCCGATTCGCACGGGACTGATATCATCACATGACTTCTGTGTTTGGTGAAATATGAGAGGTAATTTGCGGTGGACTTTTTCCTTTACAAATTACGGACATGGCAGATTCGCACGGGATTAAGATCACAGACGACCTCCGCAATTATTACAAATTACTGGAGGTCCCCATGTTATACTAGTCCCGTGTGAACAGGGCTTTTGTCAATTGGAAAAAGTTGCATTCCATCAATACACAAATTGTCTTAGACGCATGTTACAATATACTGGACATTGTTGGGAAATGGCCTGGATCAACACACGATTCCCGAATTTTAAGTGGTTTGACGCAGCTTTTTGAGCAAATGCTGCTTTTATTGACAATTCAGGTTTTTCATTGCAATCTTCTAATTTGTCATTTTTGTCCGAAGCGTTTTTGTTGGGGGGGCACTTAATTCTCCTCATAAATACATTTCTTTATCCAATATCTTTTCATAGGCTTTTTCATGGGCTTGTAGGCAACTTCACTTCACTTTCACCTAATGCATTGCGTAGCCTAAATAACTTTTCAATGGGCTGCCCTGTCACTCAACCAATCATCGTTGTCACCGCTTCCAAGTGCGTCCTTATAAAATGACATCATAGCAACAGAGAGCAGCTTTGTGAATTACTTTTAAGAAACGACTCCTACATAAAAACTTTTAGTCTGATTTAGGAGTCCTTCTAACGTTAAGATAAAAGTCTTTGTGAATACGGGCCCTGATCTTTAACTTGAGTTGAAGTGTTGTTTTGAAATGTAACTTCAGTAAAAGCACAGAAATATTAGCATCAGAATGTACTTGAAGTGCCCAAACTAAAAGGTATTATACATCATAAGATATTAGTTGAAACATATTTTGTATTAATAATCTGATTTACAAAGTAATTTATGCTGTCAAATAAATGTAATGAAGTAAAAACTGCAATAGTGACTTCTAAATTTAAGTATTAAGAATACAGTAGCACAAAAAGTCAAATTTTGAGATACTACTTAAATATACAACAACACTTATTTAATAAAAACTGATTTAAAGAGATTTTATAAACAACCTTTAAGGGTTTTCCAACACAGACCAGAAGGTGGAGCTATAGGAGGATATTCTGAAATTCGCCAAAATAGCGACTTGTTGTCACCACGGCCTAAACCAAACCTGTTTTATCGTCTATTTAACTCTAAATGGGACAATAATATAGAAGTGTTGTGTGTAAGAAGAGTTAAACCACAGATTGAGACCATAAGCTCATCAGGAAACTGTTCAATTATGTAGTAAATCAAGTGAGAAGAGGGGTCATCTTCTCATAAATTTATACATAATCTGATTTGTTTTTGCAACCAGTGGAGTCGCCCCCTGCTGGACATGAGAGAGAATCCAGGTTTAGTCTCTTTCTACCTTCCTGAGAGCTTCCATCTTCTGCTGGTCTCGGCGTCTCAGTCGGATCCATCGCCTCCGTCGGTTGGTATGGTAAATCTTCTCCGCTGTCACCCACGACTTTGGGCGACGGTCCGGAGGGATGGTGATGCCGTACTCCCACCCTGGACACACAGAACCAGGTGTATTAGTTTTTAATTTAAGCTTTTATCACCGCAGGGTGTGTTTGTTTCGTGACTGTGTTCACCTTGATCGTCCACGGCCCTGTTGAGATCTTCGCTCCACTCCACCTCGTCCCAAACCCAACCAGGAGGACACTCCACCTCGTCCTTCGGCACCGCCTTCTCCCCGTTCTGACACACACACATTCATGAAATCAGTGAAACCATAAAAGCTGCAGAAACAGACACACACACACACACACACACACATGCAGTATTTACACACACTCGTACCACGTCGGTGTAACCCTCCGGCATGCCGATCCACTGTCCGCCAGGCAACCGCATCTGGTTTTCAAAGACTTCCTCTGTGAAGGTCATGTGACCGGCGTCCACGTCGAACAGCAGCCTGAAGGTTTTCATCACAGACACGTACAGCAATTATATATATATAGTGATTAGTTATTGCATTAGCCTCATTCACTGACATAATAACTCCTAAAAATGTGTTGTTTGTCCCCTGCAGGCTCCTGTAGTTGTGTTGTTACCACGTGATCCGTTCCAGTACGGTCTGGATGAGGATGTAGAAACGTTTTTTGACTAGTAAACTGACAAAAATGCAGTTTGAAGATGGGGAAATAAAAACAAGACACATAAATTGAATAATGTTTAAAAAATGCAGTGAGGGAAAATTTGGATAGTTAATCTGGTTGAGGACTTCAAAAAAGTCTGTCCCATAATCAGGAATAAAAATACATTTTAAAAAAGGATAATTTCTGGGAATTTTGCAAAAATGTGAATTTTAGCAGATAAAATTGCAACCAAAACAGAGCGAATGTGCCTTTAATCAGTTCAAGGAGGCTCGAAATGCAAATACCAAAAATGTAGTTGGATCATATGAAAGATGTTAGAAAACATAAAAAGACAAGACAACAAGTAATTAAGACAAATAATGTTTAATTTTGGGAGTTAAATTATTTGAAGAATTTTATAAAAAACAAAAACAATGCTCCGTATTCAACTGTATGGCTTGAAGAATAAAAAAAATTAATAACACTACAACAATATCAATAGTTATTTGCCAGCTTGTTGTGCAAAATTATGTATTTTAATCAATAAAATCGCAACATGCCTCTAAAAAACAGTTCAAGGAGGCAGGAATTCCAACGTTAGCCTAATTGCCAAAAATGCATTTTGATAAGGTAGAAGATGAAGAAGATATTTGCAAAGATAAAAAGAAGACAGCAAAAACAAAAACTAAGACGAATAATGTCAAAAGTGGACTGGTGGAGATTTTAAAACAAATCTGGTTGATGAAGTTAAACTAGAAGCCCAATCTGAAGCTTCAAGAATATAGAAGAAAAAAAAATAATAATAATTTCAGTTATTATTTGCCAGATCGTCATGGAAAAATTTGAATTTTAGCAGATAAAATTGCACTAAAAAAGAGCGAATGTACCTTAAAAATTGATTCAAGATGCCAACCATACAGTTGAGGTTAAAATATTTCAAGAATTTAATTTTTTTTTTTAAAAAGAAATGGCTCCATCGTCAACTGTAAAGCTTGAAGAATAAAAAAATGAATTACAAAAGAACAATATCAGTGATTATTTGCCAGTATGTCTTGGAAAAATATGAATTTTGGTGGGAAAAAAATGCACAAAAAGGGCCAACGTTTCTCTAAAAAACAGTTCAAGGAGGAACAAAATGCCACATAATTGCCAAAAATGCGTTCTGAAGAGATGAACGATGTTAGCAAACAGAAAAAGATGACAGCAAAAACAAAAACTAAGACTAATAATGGAGTGGTGGAGATCTGAAAATAAAACTGGTTGATGAATTTAAAGTAGTAGCTAATCTAAGGCTTCAAGAATACACATTTTTGGGATTTTTTGCCATCTTGTCATGGAAAAATATGAAATCTAGTGGGTAAAACATACAAAAACATACCTGAATCTGCAGCTTCCAACAAAAGATAGTCAAGATTTTAAAAAAGTAACGTACGTCTTCTCGGGGCTGATGAACCAGTCTCCGGACCAGTTCCAGCCAGGTGAGGGTTTGAAGCTCTCTTTGGGCAGCTTCACTCTGCCTGTGACGTCACTGAACTTGGGGGAAGTCAAACCTGTAGTTCCCCAGCTGCCCACCAGGGCGAGTCGGGTCTGGTTCTCATACTACCAGGAGAGCGAGAGAGATCTGGGTCAATGGATGACACTTACAGCTCTTATATAAAACCTTCTTATACGTTTATAAACTCAGGTGGGAAAGAGACACAGACAGGAAGTGGAAAGTCACGGCAAGGAATTCTACAAAATAAAACAGGAAGCACCAAAGATGAAAACCAAAACCATGACGATAGAAGCATTTTTGTAAACATCAACAGATTTAATTATTGTTGAATTTAACTCTAAGACAATATTCAACATGCATGAGCTTCTGATTGCTTAATCAGCTAGCTACAGCTGCTACAATCAGGTAACTACAGTTGCTACAATCAGCTAGCTACTGCTGCTACAACCAGCTAACGACAGCTGCTACAATCAGCTAACTACAGCTGCTACAATCAGCTAACTACTGCTGCTACAATCAGCTAACTACAGCTGCTACAATCAGCTAACTACTGCTGCTACAATCAGCTAACTACAGCTGCTACAATCAGCTAACTACAGCTGCTACAATCAGCTAGCTACAGTTGCTACAGTCAGCTAACTACAGCTGCTACAATCAGCTAAGTACAGCTGCTACAATCAGCTAGCTACAGCTACTACAATCAGCTAGCTACTGCTGCTACAATCAACTAGCAACAGCTGCTACAATCAGCTAGCTACAGCTGCTACAATCAGCTAGCTACAGCTGCTACAATCTGCCAACGAAGGTCGTAATTCAGCCGACATTCAGTGCCCACTGTTTCAGAAGTTTTGTGGAATATTGATGGTATATCTATTGCGATTATCTTTGTAAATGACGTATGTGAGAGCTTGACAGGCTTAGCAACAGTAACCAAGGTGGGTGGAGCTTACTGAAGACCAGCGGCAGCCATCTTACCGTCTCAGCAAACACCGAAAGTTTCCCCTCAGCGTATTCGTTGAAGTGTTTGACGTCGGCAGCCAGTCCGAACCAGACCTTGACCCTCAGCTGACCAGGAAGCTTGGCCTCTCCGCCGCTGCCCTGTGGGTACTGTAGGACACGGACAGTCAGGAAAAAGCTTCATTTCAGGTGACGATATGTGTGTTTTTTCTACGAGTGCGCTTGTGTGCTTACTTTGAGGAAGACGGTCTGCAGCTGCCCGCAGTGTTTCCCACAGTGCTGCTGGGAGAAGATGACGGTGTGCGCTGGGATGCGGTGGTACGCCACCCTGCGGTCGCCCTGCAGCATCCAGATCACGATGTCTGGGAGGCTGTTCTGAGGCTGGGCGACAGAGAATATAAGTCTTTATTTATTATTCTTGATAAAATATAAATGATCAGTTATTGTAAATCATCAGTGGTACAAACAAACCTCCTCAGCCATCGTCCTGAGCCTGCTGGCCCAGTCCTCCGCCTGATCCATCACCGTGGACAGCTCTGTTGCCGGCCCGTGTTTGAGAGCGAGCGCCGCCGAGACGATCTGCTGCAGGTGGAGAACCCGAATGTGCCTCAGCGAGCGGTCCAGAGGAGTCGCACACTGCCAGTGGTCGAGGGAGGGCAGCTCCTCACTGGATTCAAAGAAAGAAGTAAGCCAACAGAAGTCTGAAGCATCATATAAAACACCTCCAGCCAGTGGTGTGCGCAGACTTTTTGAAGGGCAGGGGCGAAAAAGAAGGGCACTTTAGCGAGCGTTTTGGCTCCCAAGAGGGCGCTTTAGTGCGTGTTTTTGGCTCTCGAGAGGGAACTTTAGCACATGCTTTGGCTCCCAAGAGGGCACTTTAGCGCGTGTTTTGGCTCCCAAGAGGGCACTTTAGCGCTCGTTTTGGCTCCCAAGAGGGCAGTTTATCATGTTTTAACCAGCCAAGGGGGCAGTTTAGTGTGTTTTGCCAACCAAGAGGGCACTTTGGCATGCTTTTTTGGCTCTCAGGAGGGCACTTTAGCGCGCATTTTGGCTCTCAGGAGGGCACTTTAGTGCGCGTTTTTCAACAATTGGGCCATGAGGGGGGACAACTGCCCCCCCTGCCCCCCCCCCCTTGTGCACATCACTGCCTCCAGCACATGCGTGTTTACCTGCAGTCTGCGATGACCTGGTCCAACAGCTCCACCACCCGCAGCTCCACCTCCTCCAGATCACTGCCGGCCTTCACCTCCAGCTGCACCCGCTGCATGTTCTCCTCCTGAACACACACACAATCACACACACGATCAGTGTTAAGAAGCTTTAAGAAGAAGACCAACCGAGCATCAACACCCACCAGTCTCTCTACAACCGCCAGCAGCATGTTGAGGGCCTCGATCCTCGGTTTGATGTCCTCCCACTCTGACGACAGAACCACCACCGGCTTCACGTTCCCCCACGGGAGGTAGTAGTAGTGACAACCTGGACACACACACACACACACACACACACACACACACACACACACACACAGATGACAACGATGCAATCAGTATCATCCAAATCATCAAATCACAGCCTTGTCATCAGGACTCTGCCGTCCACCTACCGTCAAACACAGCCCGGCTGAACTGGGTGGTGGAGGCCAGAGGGAGGCAGGTGTAGTCGAACTTGTTGCCGTAGTTACCGATGCTGACCTCGAACTGGATGGCGTCGTCGACGTCCTGCAGGAGCGTGGCCGAGTAAAACGCCACTAAGAGGGAGAACTTCCTCTTCCTCAGAAACTTCTGTTAGACGGAGAAAACAGATGGATGATATCTTTATTTTTCTGTGTGTGCGTGTGTGTGTGTGTGCATCCTCCTCCCTCTCACCTCCACCACCAGCAGGTCGTCCGATGGGATGTCTTCAGTTTTCTGCTCCGGCTTGTCCACCAGTTTGGTAGTTAACTCCAGTAAAACTCGACCTCGGTAGGCCACGCCCTCCCCCTGACAGACAGAGGAAGCTGCTGCGTTAATCAATAAAATACACCAAATAAAAAAAAACCCAAGATGCACTGAGGCCACATTTGAGATCGATTTGGGAACACCAGACTCCCTTAACAAATCATGCAGTTTTTAGAGACGCCACATGATGAGACAATTCTAAACACTTTGTGAAAGTGAAACTGCAAATGAAAAAAATTTCGGTGCCTTCTTGTGAATTCGGCATTAACGGCTTTACATTAAGTTGTTGTCAGTTTGATGTCACATCACTGAACCAGCCCGCCTGCTATATGTCTAAAATGTTTCAACTAATTTACTATAAATTTACAAGACAAGACATTTTATTGATGGTGATCATGCCAAATTTTACAAATACAGTAACCAGTAACCAATACAGGCCACTTATTCGTAGCCCCAGGATAGAGCAGCCAGACTCCCTTTAAAAATCCCACAAATTTGGGAGTTGTTGAGTTAGAATAAACTTTATAAACTTTGTAAAATGCCGTTAACAACAAATTCTTATTTATTCTGGCCTTCTTGTAAATTCGGCATTGAATACGATACATTAGGTTGTTTCTTTCCTTGTATAAAGTGTCAGTTTGATGTTGCATCACTGCACCAGCCTGCCTGCTTTATGTCTAAAGTTGAACACACAATCTCAAAGATTTCACCATTTATATAAACTTTATAAAAGTAAACAAAGATTTGTTGACAGCAAACATGTCAAATTTGTGCAAATACAGAAAACAGGGACCAATATAGGCATTGTCTTTGATGCCTGTGGAGAAAGTTACCAGGCTCCCTTTAAAATGTGCTCAATTCTGTGTGTTGTTGAGTTGGAATAAACTTTATAAACTTTGTCAAATGCTGTCGACAACAAATTCTTAATTATTCAGGCCTTTTTGTAAATTCAGCAAATGTTACACATGAAGATATTTATTTCTTCATGTGAAAAAACGTTGTGTTGAGTTACTTTTCCGATGTTCAGCACTTCGTGAGGATCGTTGAAGGCGGTGAACTCCCTGGGGCTGCCGTACATGTTGACGAAACACGGGCCGAATGATGGCAGGAAACCCAGAGTGTCATCCACTGCAACGACACAACAGATCTCATTACAAACAGATTGTGGAGCGGTGAAAAATGAAGAAAAAGATTGATTGATTAGCTGATTAAATGGTGAAAATGAGGTGCACTTGACATGATATAGATTCAGAGAGTTTGATCAGAATTAAGATGGAAACAGAAGAAAGTATACGTCACAAAAAAAGGAAGCGAAACAGTTGAATTGACTGAAGCTGTTTCACGGAAAATTAAGAGAGGATGGTGGACGTACTGCCAGAGTGGACGCTCCGCGGTGTCAAGTCATCTGAATGCGTAGAGAGGAAGGATGGTTCAGAGTCAGAAAAGAGAGAGACGTCTTTGAAACGCCACTCAAACCCAAACAGATGCACAGGACCACAAACACACCGCTAAACTCAAGATACAGAGCTAAACTGTTCACAGTTTTTTGGTGACAAAGGGAAGGAAAGTGTTTGTTCTTTGTAGGAAGGGAGAAGCAGGAAACACTTTTATTTTGAAAGATGCTAGGACAAGACCAGTTCGAGGCACTCCGAGGACTGAAAACTCAAGCAGTGTCAGTGTTCAGCACACAAATATTACAAAGTTAGTCCTCATGCATGTCACTGAAAAAAATTAATCAATAAATAACATCCATGCCTGGTAACGTCCACAGACACAGATCCATCTGGTGGTTCAAGTTCTCACAAAGGACTTCAGAGCTAATTCTTGATTTTCCAAGTGAATTCATGCTGTATGCAAACGTCGAAGTTTATCTAAAGATGCTGGAAGCCACGTGCAAAATATATAATTCATGTTCCTGACAAAAACTGATGATCACATCAGACATCACCAGTCCAGGATCAGACCGGTCAGAGCGACACCCTCCAACAGCGGAACCCAGACGATGACTCACCACTTTAAAAGTGGCACATTATTGTCATTCATACTTTTATTTTGGATGTCTACTTAAAAGCGTTAACATGCTTTTACATTGAAAAACACATTATTTTCTCTCATACTGTCCGATGGCCTGTCTTAGCTCCTTTCTCTATAAGACCCTCCTTCAGAAGAGCCCAGTGTGCTCTGATTGGTCAGCTCTCACAGGCCTGAGCGAGTGACGTATAGTCACGACATCACAATGTTACAGATGTCCCAATGGCTCCTTTAAAGGCAGTTTCTCACCACAGACTGTGTACAGTCTCTGAGGTTTGAGCGTTCTGATACTTTCACAGCACTTTTACAGCAACTAGACCTGTTTCATAATAAAAACATTTTATATAATAAAGGAAATTGAATCTTTTATTCCCTGGTTGTGTTTGTAGATATCCTTCAAATATCTACAGACAGTTGCTAGTAAGCGTTAGCTACCCAACATGAAAAAAACAGCCTAAAGCGTTTTTTTAATGAAAATGTTGGCTTCCACATAATTTGACCCATTGACTGAAAATCGACTCCAAAATTTCTTCTTGTACTGGTTGTTTTGAGACACACCTGTTTTTAAAATTATTTTACTGAACCAAACCAGACGAGACGAGACAAAGTACAAACACTCTGGTGCAGTCCAAGCCAGCCAATTTCAGTCTAAACCAAACGGGTCAGACACAGTCCGGTTGAGACCAGTTTCGACTGGTTACTCACCATCTATCTCTCCACCGGGGGCCGAGATCTTGGACATACAGAGGTGGGTGGTGCCGATGACGTCGTTGTGACTGGCTCTGTCCCTGGAATGAGGAAGTAAGAGGAGAACCCAGACACGTGCTTTTAAAGCCAAACGAAGATGTCATAAATCAAAGTATTTCAAAAAATAAAATGGAGAAAAAAATGAATTCAATAGCTACAATGTGCACCAAAATAACTCACTCATATCTGAACATATAGACATGATACACAGTTATAGATTCAGTACAACTTGAATGTCATTATCTCCAATATCTATTGTGGATTAATGTTCATAAATCCCCCAATAAGTCATTGCAAAAAGAGGCTCCATACAACTTGAACTTGCCTTAAAATTATCACATTTTTAAGTTATATTTGGTATTAAAGCATTCCTGTGATGGTCATCTGTACATTCATGGATACATTGCGAAGAGAAGGTGTCAATAGCTAATTCGGCATACTTTTAATGGTGCCAACTGGCCAAAATGTAAATAAATACAAGCTTAAAACACAGAGATCAAGTTGTAACCAACAGCTTAACAAAGTTGTCTTGATCTTGTCTAATAGGGATTTGATTTGGAGGTGTAACATTTAAGAAATATACACTCAAATTATCAAGAGAATGTGAGAAATATCAGTTTTGTATTGTATTTTTAGTTAGCATGCTAACCAGCTAGCCCCAGTGCGCTAGCAGTGCAACCTCACAGTGTAGGCAAACTTGAGTCAGCTAATTAGACTGTTAGCTTCATGGCTAACTCAGCTAACCAGATAGCTACAGGTAGCAGCAGTTAGCAGTTACTGCGCTGACATCCTGCCATAGACGCTATTGTTGTTTTGGTTCCCTTTTGTCTACTTTTAGTTATTGTTTTGGAGCTGTGTGTTTTTGGTCATTTTGTTTTTGTTTCTGTTCTGGGTCACTGTGTCGAGCTATTTCATTTGTGTTTCTGATCTTAAGCTTGGATTATACTGCATATTGTGGTGTTATCAGTGTTGGGGAGTAACGAATTACATGTAACGACGTTACGTAATTTAATTACAAAATTTACGTAATTGTAATCTGTTACATTACTGGGAGAAAATATGTAATTAAATTACAGTTGCTTTTGGAAATTTCAATGATTACAACTTAAGTTACATTTGAAAAATCGCCGCAAAAGCTCGGATTTATCAAATAGTTTTTCGCCCCCCTAGATTCATGTTTGTTTTTAGTTTTTTTCATATCAACATCCTCCTTCCAAAACTGACGCTTGTGATTGGCTCTCTCTGGTCATGTGCCATTCGACTCAACCGACAAACCGTACGGCGGCAGTCAGACTCAGCAGCAACAGTGTCGGCGGCGCACAAGATGTTCCTGGGCTGGAAATACAAAAAACACTTCATACAGACAGAAGCCAGGCTTCCCTGTATTACAAAGGTGGCTCGCTTTTAACCCGGCTAGATCACCATGGTAACTTATGCCTAGCTCATAACCTGGTCCCGACCAGGTTCTGTTCAGAGTTTAATAATAAAATCGGCTATAAAAGCGCCGCTGTTTCACGATTTAACTCATTTACAGCTGGCGTCACCTTTACTTTGAAAGTCCAGTGGAGCTGGATCAGAACATTTGTACGGAGGGAGAGATCGCGCTGATCCGCTGCTGTTTACTTTCTCTCTGAGCGTCTCTACAGATGTTCAGCTGAGGGGATACGCTGCTCAGCTGTTGATCCGACTCGCGTCAGGAGGTCATTTATTAGGCTATAGCCTATTTACTTTTATATACAGTCAGTCACCACTGAAAGAAGTTGTGCGCTCGCAGCAGGACAGATCATTTAACTTAATGTGGCCATGAATAAATTAATTGTTTCGCCTGTTATGTGTTGCCCAAACGCAAATCTTGAGTAGGTCTACTCTGTTTTCTCACATTTAAAAAGGTCTTTGTACAGAGACAACATGAGATTTGCTTGTAGCTACAGCACCTAAAAAACCCACTGTAACCTATTTTCATACGCACACCAGCCTCGCTTTCAATAAAACACACACTGGCATTTTATAATTGCGATCAGTGAAATATATGAAAACAATATAAAACTGTTTAAAACAACAGTTGTTGTTGCTCTAAAGCTTCATATTTAAAAGCAGCTCAATGTAGTCAGAGTCAGAAATTAAAATCAGCCTCCTCTTGTCATATTTGCAGCAACACTGTTGCTTCAGGCTGTGATCAGGCTTTTTTGTATCGCTCATACTCTCTCCATTAAAACAACCTGCTCCTCTTGGCTGAAATCAGCCGGTTGTCGCTCCATTTAGTGAGGAAGTGAGCCTCCTTCAGTACAGGCCTAAGGTCAGACTCATAATATATGGTTAAACCTTTGAACTGAAAGGTTTATCACACTATAGGTCTTAAAATGTGAAAATGGTTAGCAGTTGAGAGATTTCATTCAAAATTAAGAAAAGTAATCATAATGTAATCAAATGTAATTAGTTACATTACTTTGAGAAAGTAATTGAAATAGTTACACTACTATTACATTTTCAACAGGGTAACTTGTAATTGTAACCAACTACATTTCCAAAGTAATCTTCCCAACACTGGGTGTTATTGATACTGCACAGTTGTTGATGAGGAACCTAATCTAATCGGGAACCACTAAAAGAAAAGAATTAAGAATTGTCTGAAAAACTTCCCCTAAACTGAACATATACTCTAAGTTTCACACAAATTCTTCATATTTTTGTGAGTTTGTTTAAATAAAATGTGAAAATGAAGTTATATATCAGCAAAGATTCACCAGTCCAGGATTCTGATCCTCATCTTCTCACACATGGAGGGAAACTGCGAGGGAGAAAGAAAGTGTAGTCTGTTTGAACATAAGTTTTAATTGTTATGTTGTGTGTTTGCCTGGTTTGTTTGTGTGTCTCACCCTGATGGGCATGCTCAGACTCTGGTTCCACTGTGGATTGGCATTCTTCTCCAGAATTTTAGTGCAGACCTGATAAAAGATAGAAAATCCAATTAAACGATTAAGTTCTCTATTTAAGGTTGCAGTTTGTGATAAAATATTAAAGTAGGATACTCACAGTCTTTCCGGCGAAGTGGATCTCCACCAGAGGATCCACCAGGTTCTTCCTGTTGCTGTCGAACCCCAGAATCTGTTTCATCCCGTCCATGAAGGCGTCATCCACTGCAGACAGAGAACAAGGAATTAATAATCTTTCAAAGCAGATAGACTAACATCAAACAAACACTGTAGAGGACCGACTTTGTGGCAGGTCTTCAGCTCTGAAGATCCTCAGGTTGAACGTGGCTCCTCTCAGAGACAGACCAGCCGGTCTCAGAAGGTTCCCTTCGATATCTTCTTTATCCTCCACAGAATCACGTCTGTCGGCCTGGAAGACACACAGATACAGATACAAACATAAATTAATGCTTGAATAATAAAATAAAGACTAATAAATACTTTTACTTTCGATTATTTTGAAGTCATTTCGCTAATAAAACTTATGCACTTCAGGAATTATACTTACTTGTCTTCAAATTGGGGTGTAATATGTAGTTTTTCCAGCCTCACCTGTATTTAGCCTCACCTGTAGCACTTTGAAAGCTTACATGCTAGCAGGCTAACATTTGAGTGTTGCAGTAACATGTCAAACTCGTGTTAAATTGCTAATATTTAGCATTTACTCGTCAACACCTTATGTTAGCATGCAAACACTGTTAGCAGAGCAACATGCTAACATTGCTAATATGTAAACTACCATATTGGTGTACAATGCTTGCCTTATATTAGCATTAATTACAATGTATAGCTTTAAACTGAAGTTTTGAGGACCCTCATCTTGTTTTACAGGACAGTACAACACCAACATAAGAACCAGTATCATCGTTACGCTGTTTCGCGGATCTTCTTTCATCCAATAAGACTCACCGGCGGCTCGTCGCCGGCCGCCAGAACCAACAGGCTGACCTTCAGGTAACCTTTGACCCCGGCAGAGAGGTCGTCGGGGTCACACAGCAGCAGCCATTTTCTCAAGAAGCAGTGTCCTGTAGAGAGGAGGGAGCGGCGTCAAACTGAGAAACCTCAAATTTAACCATTTACAGCTATTTTTTTCTTCCACAGTCCAAATAAACATTTACTCACTGTGCTCATTGTAGACGGTGCCCACATCCACCTGAAAAAATATCACAAGATTAAAGTTGTTTCTGGTTTTAAATTCATTTTTTCTTGTTTTCTTTTTTGGGTGAACAAGTACATTCACGTTGAAGTATAGTATTTCTATTTTATACAGCTTTATACATCTACTCCACTACACCTCAGAGGCAAATGTAGTACTTTTCACTTCTTCCTGTCCAGTGGAAAATAAATTTTTCCAATTTTTACATGTGAATATTTCTGATGTATTGAAGAGTGAAGCATTATTTTACATTTTGAGAAAGTTCTCCTGCTTCTTAAGCTAAAAAAAACAGTTTCATGTGTTTCCACAATGTGGTATTAGTACTTTTTCCTTAAGAAAAGGATCTGAGTACTTCTACCATCACTGTCACTGAGATGGGGGTTTACCTTAAATTCACCGATCACAGCGTCGGTTCTGAGTGAGCGAGAGTCACACACCTGATGGGTAGAGAGAGAGATTTAACATTTAATCAAGAGCAAAACCTAAAGTGAACACAACAGGAAGAAAAACCTCACAGCAGCAGATTTGTAGTGTTACAAAATACAAACGGAGGCGAAGCATCAGACTCACAGTGATGAAGATGGGTTCATCAAACAGGTCCGATGGAGTCTCAAAGAAGTTCAGGAAGAACGTCTGTCGGGAGGAAAACAAACAAGTGAGGCTGACATTTATATTCATAAATCCACCGCTAAATAACTGGAGAGAAGACTCTCTTTATGACTCCAGAACCTGCCTTAGAATCACCACGTTTTTAAGTTTTCCTCAGCCTCAGAGTCCGACAGTGACAGTTGTCTATACATCCATGGGTCCATTGCAAACAGGAAGTGCTGATAGCTAATTCGGCATAACTTTTTTATACCACCAATCTGACAATATCTGAACAAACGCAGGCTAAAAAATGGGGATTAAGTTGCAGCCCACATATTAACACAGTTGTCCAATGAGAAGTCTCACAAATAAAAGTTGAGTTATCTATCATAGATGCTTTTGTGTTACATTATGTTATATTTTGTGTATTTATGAAGCTGATTTGTACTTATTCCTGAAAAAAACATGTATAAATATGTATTTGTTTTAATTCCTGCATTCCTGGTGTGGAGATTCATGTTCAACACTCTCATTAAATTACAGATAACTACATTTGAACTAATATCTCAACAGGTAAAAAGGAGTGAGTGGGTTACATTTGTTTACCTCGTCGAACACCGGGTTGTTGCCCTTCCTGATGCGAGTCCTCTTGGTCTGCCCGGATACCGTTACCTTGACGACAGGCTTGATGTTGATGCCTGGCAGCTGGCGGCCCTCGATGACCCGCACACGAACCTGAACCCGGAAGACAAGTTTTAAGACCCTGATAGATAAAAACTGCAAAAATAACAATGAACAGACCAGGTGACAATTATTTTAAAGGTCTCTGTCTTGTCTGTTTTGTGTCCGCCGTGTGTTATATTGTTGCTTCCTGTGGTTTTGTGACTGTAATAGAGTAAATTCTCTTGTGTTTCTTGTGTAATTCACCAAAATCACCACAAGGTGTCACTGTGAGCATGTCTTCTGATTGTAAAGCCAACTCATCCCTGCAGCACTCTGCACCTGAAGGTCCTGAGGTTTGTTGGGCAGCGGTTTGTGCTGACTGCTCGCTCCTCTCCTCCTCTTCCTCAGCCCTCCGTGGGTGTTGTAGGACGGCGGCGAGCGTTTGGGCGTCTGGGCGGTGGGCGACTCGTGGCCCGCGGGCCCCTGAGGGCCGACGATGACCATGGAGCGCCCGTCGTCTGGACCCTGGTCCTCCGTAGGCTCCAGCATCATCATGCTCTCCGTGTCCTCCTCGCCCAGAGTGTCCAGAGAAATCACTGCCGGACGGAAAGTAAATATAGATCAAAGATATAATGCACATTGTATGGAGTAAATGAGAGAGGACATTACTTGTGACGGTGTCCAGCTCCACAGTGGGGTTGTTATGAGGCACAGATTCAGGCTGGTGAGGAGGCTGGAAGACCGGAGCCAGTCCTGGAGGAGGGATGTAAGAAACCTGCAGGGACAGCGTGGCCTGGTGGAGACACATAGAACAGCTAATGTAAAAAAAAAAAGATTAAAAATGCATGCTGGGAGAGGAGAGGAAACACAGACGCTCAGTGTCGACCGATTGCACGTTAAATTAAAGCTTCCATAGTTTGTTTTTTATCTCATTTTGCAATCAGGGTTCATTAGCTGCATTTACTTGGACAATAAGTCTCAAGCCAGATCAAAATCATGTTGATTAAAAGATTTCTGCTTGACGCTAAATAAATTTTTCCGATGAGATTCCCTTGACGCAAGGAAGTTAATCAGAAATAACTTATTTTTCCTCTAATCTGACGGAAACATTACCGGAGTTGATTAAGCAGGAAGTTCTTGTTAAATTAGCAGACGTCTAATCGAGCAAGCAACAAGTATTTTTCAGCAAGATTTCAACCTTTATTTACCAGGTTTACCAGCCAGAGCCTCTCAGAGGAACATCTATTGAGGGGGAAACATGGAAAAACGTTAAATGTACTTAAATATATGAAACTGTGTCAAACTCTTACAGCATCAAGAGGGGAGTGAACTGGATAAGATGGATAAAATGAGAATATTTCCTGCTCAAACAAGCCATAAGAGGAGGAAATTGTTTGAGGTTCTTATCGAAAAGACGTTAAGATTTCTAATTTCTAACTTCTGAAATCCTTTTACCCAAATTATGTCCTCATCAAGATCCCTCATGCACATGAACGCATCTTTTCTGACTGTGAACAGCACTCCTATAACCGTGGCACCGACTTGTTTGTCTTTGCAAACGAATAAGTGATAGCATCCAACATTTCTCAGTTAGGAGAGGACGAGCATTTCACCACAAACACTCCAAACTTCACGGATGTTTGAGGGATAGACGGCTTGATATCTGTAAAATGAGTGTGGATTTCTTCCGCAGCAGCAGTAATGTGCTGTCGGGTGTGTGGAGCAGTGAAAGGTGTTGTCTTCTGCAGCTTCCTCTAACAGGAAAAAGCAGCTTCGGTGATAAGCTCTAATGTGTCTGTAAACAAAGATATCGGCTGCATTACCTGGTTCTAATCAACAGGTTTGTAATTATGTTTTCCGGCGCCGCACATTGTTCCTACAAACTTGATTTTGTCTGGAAACAGACATCTAAATGTCCCACAAACGAAAACACACAAAAGGGCCAGAATAAATGTTGATGGTGTACGTTTAAGATACGTTTTCAGTTTTATTGTTGTGACAGCGATGTGCTTTTACTCTGGTCAGGTTCAGGAACAGAAAACATTTGGTTAGCGTTCAGAAAACATCATGTTTTGACTTAAAATACCTGGTTTTGTCGCCACAATCCGGACGTCTCATTAAAAATATTGCATTCTTATTACTTATTTTAATGTATATTGCTTTTATCATAGCCCTTTGTTCTTTGTACAATAGTCAATATAGATTTTTATTTAGGTTTCACTGCTGTTGTCTTCTTTTAAATCAAATATTACATTAATACTTTATTTCATTTTTTATCTTTATTTTGTTGTTTGTTTTTATCTGTTATCATTTCATTGCCGTCGGTGTGCATCAGTCTCTGAACCTGTTTTCCACCATGTTCTTTCACTTTTAAAGCATTTTGAATTGCATTTTGATTTGTTTGAAAGCTATGATATCAATAAAGTGTGATTGATTATTGACTTTAAACTAATTTTTAAACACAGTCTTGAACGGTGGTCTCTGGCTTAAATTTGACCTGACGAGAAAATATGCATACAGTCATGTAAATTTAATAAACACATAAATGGTGTTTCAGCGTGTGTGTGTGTGTGTGTGTGTGTGTGTGTGACATCAATCAGAGAGGAAGACTTTGTTTTGGGTTCAGGAAATGAGGATGGGAAACAGAACTCAACGTTTCATCTGCTGCTAAAAAAAACAGAAGATGACTGACGTGCTGTCTGTAACCTGCCCGAGGCTTTTTCTACATTTCGACGACTTTAGTTTACATTTCTTCACAGCGAGCATCTTCACAGAATCAAGTTATTTTCTTGTTATAATCTGAGGTTTTCTGTTTTCTGTAAAGATAAATACTTCTTATGCATTTGAAGTTTAAATCATCTCAAATGTAATCAGATTTAAAGGGATTAATAGAGACCTATGGCTGTTATTCTGCTCTGACTCAGGAAACTCTATATTTATTTTTAGATCCGGACAGGAAACCCGGAGTGATTTATGACTTGTGATTGCTTCATGATACAATGAGGCTGTAAATTAATGTGTGTGTGTTCAGGCTCACCCCGGTGTTGTTCCTCTTGGTGTCCAGCAGGGAGACGGTGAAGGATCCCGCCAGGTTGGGAGAGTTGAGCACGTCTCTGAGAGAGAGTCGGCATTCCCCCAGAAACCTGAGCAGACACAAGAACTTAAAATGTCTTCACGGACTGTCTTAGTTACAGAAGCAGTGAGGTGATGACAGAAGACATCTTAAAACGGAAACGGAAAACTCACTTATCTTTTTATTTATGAGGAAATGTTATTTTGTGTGGGAGCAAACTAGGGATGGGGCCGATCCGATTCCAGTATTGGTATCAGGTCCAATACCAATGTAATTCACAGATCAGAGATTTCCGATCCATGAGTTATGTCGTGCTTTAACGCTGTCTGCAGAAATAACTCCACAAGTGATACCTGCCGGCTAGTCTGCTAGCTGGCTGCAAACTGTGGAATGGATTTCCTGAACAGGGGCGTGGCTGAATAAGACACAGAATTATGAGACACGCCCCCGTTCAGGAAATCCATTCCACAGCTTGCAGCCAGCTAGCAGGCTAGCATTTAGCAGCACTGTGTCTAGCAAACATGTTTGTTGTGTGGAAATATTTCACAGTGGAAACACCGCAAAGCAAGACAGCAAAATGCAATGTTTGCAAAGCCGTTATTCAGAGAGGCGGGAACTCCCTCGCGACGCCACTAACGCAATTAAATCTTTAAAAAAGCACCACGTGAAAAAGCACACAGAATTTTTAGCGAGGAGGCAGAAAGACGATAGGAGCCATCAGGAATCACCTCTGAAGTCAAGGTAAACTCCCGGCAGACAACGTGAAAGCTAAAGGGATTACCAAGAAGTTGCTCAACAGTTATGAGTGGTGGAAAAGATTTCGCAGCCTGATTGAACACTTGCAGCCACGGTATAGTTTACCATCCAGGAGATACTTATTAGAGACTGCGCTACCTGAACTATACAACTGAGTGTCAACCAAATTAGCTGAGAAGTTAAAAGGAGTTCCAGCCCTGAGCTTTACTACAGATATTTGGATTTCAGACTTCTGCCCAATGTCATACTTGCCTGTAGAGAGGAGTTTATTTCAGCCTCATATAAAATCAACAATAATGATAACAATAATATTAAAGCAAACAGAGCTCTGGTATCGGAATAGTATCGATATCGGTAGATATCCGATTGGATCGGAAGGGAAGAAATGTGCTTTCCTGGAGCAAACCGAAGCATCATCACCATAAGAAAATTAGACTCCCAGATAGCACCTATAAACAGCCAACGAGTGACTTTAGTCCAATCAGGTGCAGCCAGTATGGTTTTTGCTAACTTCCAGGTTCGCCTATAAAAAAACCTCATCCCTACACCACTCTGTACTGTAAGTGTGAACATTACGGTAGTTAGTTTAGCTCAGCCTTGGGTGAAGAGGTCACGCTCGGGTCTGAATGTACCATGAGAGGCTGAGGAACGGATCAATCAATTAATCAACACTTCAGTCAGTGAATTGGTGGAAATATGACTGAATAAATAGTCGACGTTCACAATGAGAGGATGACCTGATTCTTTCATGCCTGCCCTCTTTTTCCCCTCTGAGGGAACTCCAACACGCCTGACGTCTTGATGAAGCGGAACGATCCAAAAATAACCATCTGAAGGGGTGTTTTCATAAAACAAACAACTCTGGGCTATGGACCACACCCCCGTCTGTGCCCAGAGTTTGGTCCAATCCATCAACCAAGTCTAAGTCTGGAATACCTCAGTTCTTATCTCAGTTCCTGTACTCTGATCTATGGGAAGGTGCAAATATAGAAAGTATGTATGAAATGATTTAACACTCAAGGGTTGGTGTTAGAACTTCTGATGTCAGAAATATCAACAAGCTGTTCAAGTTTGTTGCATCACTTGTGGTCAATTATATCAAATGAAACATCAGAAATATGTAGTTCAGAGTCACTGATCATCTAAACTAACAAGCCTTTAGAGTGGCAGGCGCCATTTAGATGGTCTTTACTTGAACTTGTGCACCCAAATTTAAACAAATTTCAGACACCATGAAGGGAAGTGACTACGAGGAACTTTCCATTTTAGTTATTTTCATTCTTGAAGTGTCACCAGAATGCAGGAAATACAGTCATGAATGCTTGTCACTGTTTTGGGGGTGTAGGAGCCCCAGCCCCTTGCTTTGGTTTTTCAAAGCCCAAGAGTCGAGAGTAGAGGCGATACTTTCAAAGGTTCATGTACAGATAATCAGTAGGCGATTTGAGGGGGGATGAGGGGGGATGCTGCCCCCCTTGTTAGCAATATAACCAAAAAAGTATCCCCCTTGGTAACCTGCCATCAGTCTCCATCCCCTAGTAGCAAAAAGTGTGTTAAAATCACAAGTGGTCACGATCAGCTCCGGCGCACTGTGGAATCAAGCCGGGCATGGCTGCTTTGCAAACCGGCTGCCTGGTCCATTTTTGTTGAAAGCCGCAACAAGCTGCACAGAGCAAATCACGCCAACAGGAAGTCAGAGAAACAGGAACGGCATAGAGCCAATTTTCTACATTTATGAATTAAGTTATAAAAAGACCACTGTAGTAGGAAGAGAAGGAAGGTAACTGGATAAAATGGAATTGTAGAATTAGAAATGTCACAGTTATGGTTAAGGTGTCCTGCAACAATGTCCTTTGGGAGGTGTACATAGGTGTGTCGGAGCAGGGTGGTGCTTCCATTGGGCCATCTGATGGTGTGTGGGAACAATTCAACCAGGTCTTGTAGGTTTATTTACTTCCGCTAACAGACAAATATGCAGTGACTCGTTATGGTGTCCAGCTTTAACCTGTTCAGGTGCATACATGAATGATGGCCGTGCCAAAGAGTATTAAATCAGAGTTTCTCTTCCTGGTCTTTGCTCTGCCTTATCTGGTTCATCTTGCTCTTGTCTTAGACTTGAGCTCACTTTTGCCCCTTACTTTTCTTTTGTGGACTTCAGCCCTGACAACATCAGTTTGTGTGTTGCTGTCCTGTCTATCACACTAATCACACACTCATCCAATTCCCATTCTTCATCTCCATGCAGTGTGCTCAGGTGGGAGACTGGCATAGGGCCAAGTACAAAACATTGACCCGGAGGAATTTAGATGGTAAAAAATTCCAAGGGGTCATGTAACTTAAAATAACTCTGCTTGTAGTGTATTGTGAGAAACATGAGAAAACCTGCCTGAATAAACTCAGACCACTGCTACAATTTAAAGGAGTGTTTACTCTTTACTTTAATACAGTTATAAAACAACAACTGTAGTAGGGAGAGAAGGAAGATAACTGGATAAAATAGATTTGTAGAATTAGAAATGTCACAGTTATGATTAAGGTGTCCTGCAACAAAGTCCTTTGGGAGGTGTACATAGGTGTTTCGGGGCAGGGTGGTGCTCCCATTGGGCCATCCCCCCTGTTGAAAATTAACAAATCACCTACTGCCAGATAATTACACACCATCTGGGCAATATAAACCACATGTGCAATGAGTCGCAAATGGGGTTTAAAGGGGGTAAGTACCCTAACACGTTACTTTTCTCAGTAGATAACACAGTAACATGATGAGATACTTTTAAAAGTAGCGTTACCAAACAATGGTGATGAAGTACTATATGCTACAGGCTGCGACTAACCATCTACACTGAACCTGGGCAACATATCAATGTTTCATGAAAGTGATACGAGACTTTATATCATGTTATAATTTATATATCATTGTACTGTGATGAATATTTCTCAAAAGTGAAAGTACCAGTATTCACCCCCACAATATTGTTGCAATGTACTTTAGATTTTGAGGTACTTGGTCAAAAATATAGAGAGTTTTTTGAGTCCTGACCTGTTTCTGCCCATCTTCTCATGGTCTTTGACGACACAGTGCAGCTCCGCTCCGGAGTCCAGAGGAATCCCCTTCAGATCCCATTCAAAACCCTGACGAGACCAGGACAGGAAACTATTAACATGGGTGGAAATAATTACCGATGGACGAATGATGGATTTGATTTTCGCCTGCAGGTCACACCTCGTTCCAAACAGGGTTAGGGTTGTTCTTGATGACCTTTGTCTTCTTCTTAGACCCTGAAAAATACGGAGAAAGCTAAGAGTTAGCTTACCAAACTGGCAGTTGAGTTACCGTAAAGTTAACTGTTCTGTAGCTAACTAGCCATAAGTTAGTTAGCCTTCAGTAGCTAGCTAACATGTCTTAACACTTTGTTTTGTTTGCTACTTTGCCTCCAAGTTAGCAAGCAAACATGTAAGCTAACAATCACACATGTTGGTTATTGTTTGCTAAGATGCTAACAAGGTGTTAAATCAATATTTATGCCGATACTGATCTGATAGAATGAAAATAAAATGTATTTTAATTCAGACACACCCTTACATGACTCAGCTAGAAGAACATTTTGCACCCACTTTATCTCTCACAAACACGCACACCCAAAATACTGGGCTATATTTGCTCAATTGGTATGTGTGTGTGTGTTTGTGTTATCTCTCTGTAGCTTCCTGTAACATGGAGCTCTGAGCTCTGATTTCCTGTCTGTCGGGCACTCTTGACAGGAAGTGGGACGCAAGACGAACCAATAAAAACTGCCAGGACTCACCAGCAGCCACTTAAGGACCCTCGTCATCACAAAGCAAACACAACAAACACGCACGTGCCCTCGAGAATATGACGAGAATGATCACACTGGTTACGACAATCATGATTTCCATTTGGTTTTATTGAAAAAGAGGACGCACACAGATCGAGATGTTCTTTCCAGATGAAAGGAAGCAGAGACAATGACTATTGTCCGAATTTAGAAGCTGCTCATTAATTTCCAGGGAATGACCGTCGTGCCTGGAATAGATCAACAAGGGTCTGCAGCTGTGCTAGCAGCTCTGTGGGCCTCAGGTGAAGTTGAGCTAAATGCTAACATAATGCTAGCATGCTTACAATGACAAACGTAACATTTTGATGTGTAGAAGTTATTTTTACCGTGTTCACCATCAGAATTTAGCATATTAGCATGCTACATCTTATTGATTCACATAGTAATCTTAGCTCGAATCATGTTTTCTTTAATCAAACTCTGACAACACGACAAAGGTCCGGTACGTCTTTTGCTGATATGCTGCAACTGTCATGTTGTTTTGTGAACTGTGGTTTATTCTTCGAAGTTGTTGACAATCATTTTAATTCAAGGGTGTGTTTGAAAAGTCATAAAACCAAAGTCACACAGCAACTGTTTTTTGTTTTATCCATCACTTTTCTCAGCACTGCAACACCGATAAATATATTAATTTGTAGATTGTAACTCTGAAAAAACATTAATGGTTTCATGGTGGATATAAGATAAATGGTTAATAAATTTAATTATATTTTGCAGGACATATTTGTTTATGAAGTAAATATAATTTTTCGAACGTGCCATTAGAATTGACAATTTCTTATGTCATATTCTTTCATTGGTTTGTTTGTTTATGGTGATGTAGATTTCAACCAGTCAACCAGTGATCCCCTGAGCTGTCATCTAACACCAAATCCAGGGACAAATCAGTCTGTAGGTTCAAACGTACGTGTGAAATAATCAATTTAAGTAAAGATGAAGAAATAAACCCAAAATTACAACACAACCTAGAAATCCTGACCCACAGCTCTGGCTAGCCAAAAATCTGTCGTGGTGCAGAAACACGATGCATTCCTTCCACTGATCCATAGATATGTTGATTAACACACACACACACACACACACACACACACACATTCTTTCTCTCCTCACACACACCCACAGAATGGTTGTTTGCCTTCCTGTTTTCCCCACAGTCATCACCCAATGTGAGAACAAACACACACACACACACACACACACACACACACACACGCATGTTCCAAAGCAACTACACCCACCGCACAAATACCTACGTAAGTGTACCTCCGTTCTTGGAAGATATCTTAAAAAACACCTCCACCCTTCCACAGAGGGGTCGGGAGGGCACATTATATTTGTGTTTGTGTGTGTCTGTGTGTGTGTGTGTGTGTGTGTGTCTGTGTGTGTGTGTCCCAGGAGCCGCTATCAGAGCTCGAATCTCATGAGACAGGAAGTGGCACAGCGTTTACTTCCTGGCCGGTTCAGCCTGGCACAGTTTCTGTCGCGAGCCGAGAATAGAATAAAACTGTGACCCACAAGGCAGCAAAGTACAAGTGGGAAAGCTAAGTTTAGAGTGTGTGTGTGTGTGTGTGTGTGTGTGTGTGTGTGTGTGTGTGTGTGTGTGCGTGGCCATTTCAGGAAGATATAAACTGTATTTTTTGCTGGATCCCACTTTTAAAAGTACATTTCTTCAATGTATATTTAAAGTTTAACATGCACACTAAGCAGGAATCCCAAACTATAACAGCCAAACTTCATTTTTTCATGGTAAGTAGGATGAAAAACGTCTTTAATCATTACCTCAACATGTACTTTTAATCACCACACTGTGATGTCACTATAATATACACTGCTAACCACTGAAAGTTATGTAAAGCAGCCAGAAGTCCACTTTCTAAATCCTCCACATTTTTGTTTGTGTTTTCACTTATTCAACAGGTCAGATGTCTGCAGGAGTAACAGATTATATCTCACATACCAAATGAAACCAACAATAGGTAACTGTATTTAGGTTAAGTTACAGGAAAATGATGTAATTAGATTACAACACATTAAGTAAAAAAGAGGGATTACTAACATGATACACTCTCGTCTATATTTGCATGTTTGGTATCGTAATCCAAAAGCAACAGAAAGTAATCAAGCTGCAGTTTGAAGTAACTTTATCAGACTACATTGTTAAAGTGACCCTGTGTAGAGGCTATAATTAGCAGAGGCAGAACTCGGGCTGAAGTCGGAGCGCTGCTGGAGATTTTCATTTCTCAGGTTTTGACGGAAAACAACACTTATGGCTCCAATAACAACACTTTGGGCCGGACGTCCTGCCCCCCCTCGGTGCACACAAACAGAAGCACATGTTGTCACATTTGATCACATACACACATGTTTCCACTGCAGAACACCTGCAGAAAACACAGGCGCAACAAAGTCATCAGAACTGAACGCCACGTGGTCCAAACAATCCAGACCGTCCCTGCAAAAAATCCCCAAAACGACGATAATAAATCAAACTCAAACAAAATTGCAGCTAAATAACTGATCTTCGTTGCAGTAATCTCTGCAAAACTATTTCCTCTTACTTTCTATGTAAATGTAGATAAAATACGTGATTATTAACATGTGATTTGATAAAGGATTGTTTGAAATCTTCTCTCTCTCCTCCCACGGCTTCCTCGCTCCTTCATCATCAGCTGTGATTTCTATAAATGGACATGGTATCTGTTTTCTGGAGAGGAGGAACCTCTCCGTCTCTCTCTTGGCTCTGAATTCCTGAAGTTGTTGCATCACAGAAAAACTCCAGACTTTCCTCTTTAGACGGCATCACCGCCGACTCACAATAAATACTAATGAAAGCAGATGTTGTGGTCGTCTCTGTGTCACCCTGAACGCTTCAGGTGGTGTTTGATTCAGAATATCTACACTGTAGTTCGATGATTCAGTTTATTTTGTACTTAGAAAGGACTTTAGAGGTCGAAGAATGTGTGTGTGTGTGTGTGATGGCACCAGGAAACAGTGTGAGGACAAAGGCAGGAAGTGAACGGAGCTCACCTCATTAAGGAGGCAGACGCTCACAACAACAGGCTGACGGAAAACAGGACAGGTAGCCAAGTCGCCTTCATCACACATGTGTCATTTGTTTTTGTTTCACCTGAGACATTCATCGTGGTCTGTAGCGCTGCTTGAGACTACCTGAATATTTGACTTGAGTTTAGACAGTCAAGTCTCAAGTTTGCACCTGGAAACAGTCGCAACTATTTGACTTTGTTGTCCCAGAATGATTAAAAAAGATGAATAAAATAAGTAAGAAAGCTTCAGGCCAGGTCTTTCTAAAGACTTAGCTCTGACATGATACCTTACCTGCTGGAAAAACCAGCATAGACCAGCTGGTCTGTGCTGGTTTTTTCAGCAGGGTTCTCTTTCGTTGAAATGCGTAAAAATTAAAAACACCGTGAGAAAAATCCAATCACGTGATTTGAAAATGTCAAACTCTGCAAATGTCGCGTTCACGTGACATTGTTTTCTTTTCATGTCACATTCACATGTGTCAATATTTTGTTTTCACATGTTAAAATTTAAAGGGGCAGTCTGTTGTTTTCTAGAAGAAATTGAAACTCAGAATTTTTAAAAATTTAGGATATTAAGGAGGTAAAAATACAACCTCTATGTATGTATTTTTTCCATAAATGAATGAACAAGCTGTTCTCAGAGGAAAATAAGGTCCCGGAACACTGTTTGAAGCTAGAAATGTGGCAGGGTCCGCCACAAATAAAGCCAAACAGTGTAAAGTTGTGTTGCCCTTTAAGGTCAGTTTGTTTATGCAGTTTTTTCAGTCATGGGTTTGTTTTATTTGGTTTGTTTAGGCAGAAAATTTATCAGAAATCTTCTGGTTAACATTTCTATGTAGCGCACATTTAAGTTCACCTGTAAAATAGTGAATAGAGTGAAAGCGGATGTGAAACAGCCGCTCTGTGTTTGTTTTTCCTGAATCTCCCAGGATCCTCTTACCTCTGAAGACGACACCCGCCAGGGGGTCAGAGTGTCTCAGGTTGTTGGCTCGCTGAAGAACGCAACGCAACATGGCTGAAACCTCAACAGGTGTCCGACCGAGTCCTGAAACCTGCGACGCTCGAAGGACCGGCTCAAAGAGGGAGGAGGCAGGTGAGTCCGTTCACCAGGTGAGGAGGGTCGGTTACATGGCCCTGAGAGCTCTGATGGTGATAGTAACCAGTGACCCCCGGTCCGCCAGAGACCAACGGGAGGTAACAAAGAACTTGTGAAAGGAAAAAAATGTGATCCAACCAAATCTTTGAGAAACTCAAATCAAATAGGGTTTTTTTTAAAAGACTGTTGGTATCTTAGGTCCTTATTAACAAAAAGGAAGTCCAAGCATCAGAAAAAGAAAACAAAAAACAAATTATCCAGAGATCGTTCCCTGCAGCATCAGTCTGTGTGTGAAGCTACAATATAAAAGCTCTTTTTCTTAACAAAGCCGACTTCTTTCTCTTTCTGCCTCCGTCCAACACGCTCGGAGGGAAAGAGGGCAACAGGCGAGCATGCCGGGAACAGACACACACCTCACATCCAGAGGAAATCTCAACATTTCCTGTTCTCTTTTCCTCTCTTGTCTCCTGGCTGTTTCCATATCTTCGCCCACATCTTTGCCTCTCCGTTCGCCTCGATGTTTCCCTGTCGTCCTCCACCTCTTTCTGCCCTCTAATCCTTCTATCTTGATCTTTTGTTTGCGTTCTTTATGGATTTATTTCAATCTGGTGTTGTCAGTAAACCGTCAGCGTCGGTCAAACCTAGTGCCGCCCGAAACACTTGAACTTCAAATCCCATTTTTTGTTAGGGGGAAAAAAAACCCACATCAGACTGTCTTAAAAACTTATAAAACTACAAAAAAAACTATAAAACTACAAAATAACTATATAAACTACAAGAAACTCCAATAAAAACAATGAAAATGACCAAAAAAAACTATAAATCTACAGAATCTATATAAAAACTCTATAAAACTATTTAAAAAAACAAAGAAAACAACACAGAAACAATAACAACTACAAAAAACAATGAAAACTACCAGAAAAACCTATTTAATAAACAAAATGCCTATGGATCCACAAAAAACGATATAAGATCTCTGTAGACTACAAACAATCTTAATGAAACTACAAAACACTATAAAACTACAAAAAAATTAAAAACTTCAAGAACCTATAAAAACTACAAAATACCTACAACAAAAATACTAAAAACTACCAGAAAAACGTAATAATAAACAAAAACTACCAGTATAATCTAAAAGTCTACAAAAAAAGATATTAAAACTTTGTAGACTACAAAAAATCTCAATAAAACTACAAAAAACTCAATACTCAATGGAACTACAAAAAGAACTCTGTAAAAACCATTCAAAACTAAAAGAAAATTGAAAAATCCACAAAAATGTGCATAATTACCTTAAACATTACACTGACTACAATAAACCGATGCTTATTTAAAAGATTAGTCTGCTGGAACTGTGATTGCCTTGAAAAGCTCACAGGAAGGATGTGAGCTCAGTGATGCAGGATCCCTTGGACAAACTCAAGGACTTTTCAAGGACTCTCTGGATTGTACGTGCTGACGTTAGGGACCAGAACTGGTCTCGTTTAGACGTAAGAAATTACTTTTTCATAAGGGTCGTTAAGGTTTCGTGCTTCATTCAAGAAAGACAAACTTTTTCTTCACCCTGAGGGAGTGAAACTTTTCCTTGAATTGAACTGAGCAGACAAAATGCATGAGTCAAATTCAGGAGGCAATCAAAAGGAGGCACAGGTGCACAGTGAGAGAGCGCCACCTGCAGACCAACATGAGGACACACACACTCTTACTGTCTGACAGGATCGTCCGCAATCAACACAGTTTATCCTCTCTGTGTGTTTTATTGTTGGTATATTACAATATAGTACGACAATGTACACTCAACACAGTGACTTTAAGTATTTTAATTACTTGTAAATACATAAATTAGATAACTATTTGTGTCATTAATAACAAGAGACATGGTGGAGAAGCTTTGCATCAAACGTGGGTCTTTAGATTGAGCCGATGTCATGAACTTAAATGTTATTACAGTCGGTTCTTCTTCAGTCACATGACGGGAGAAGAGTTCTGATGTGCCACGTGTCTGTCGCACTGATCATATATCCATTAAAGTCAGTTTTTCACGGTTGCACACATGACACAGTAGCACAGCCTGATGAAGGAGGATCATACAGTCTTGTGATTGTGACAAGTTTAAAATAAAAAGTTCAGAGAGTTTGTTCAGATGTGCGTTGTCTTCGGTCTCATCTGAGCTTCAGGCCTTAAAACTGATTCTCTCCGCTGAAGGTTCATCCTGACCTCATTAACGCACTGAGTGCTTCTGGTGCTTCACATCATGAGAAGGACATGTTGGTTTGACGCTGATGAAAATATGTTTACTGCTGTTGTTGAAACTCTGATGACTTTTTACGTGTCTATGGTGACTAAAAGTTTGTGCTGCAGCGTTTTGTCCAGAAGTTTAAAGTTATTTACAGAAGAAAATGAAACTTAAAGGAGATCCTTTGTTTATGTGCTTTTGTTTTCCTGTAAAAACTCACTGAAAAGACAGCAAATTGATGTTACAAGCTGGCTGATAAGATACTACTTTTAAATCAATTTGTAATAAATAAAGAAAAATGTAGCACCGTGTCAACACAATATATGACATTTTTTTTGTGTATTAGCTTGAGGTTAAAAGTATGTTCTTGGACAGAATAACAGCAATATGAGAATAAAACATAACTTCCAGGTGGAGAATTCATCATACTTCAAGCAACGTTATCAATATTTTTACATCAACAACACGATCATTGACTGTGTGTGTGGCTGGAACGACACAGAACACAAATAAAGGGCAGGAAAAGAGACAAAGAAAAGAAGTGAAAGTAGAATAATGACACATGAGGAAAAACTACAAAGTAAAACCCAGAATAACTAAAACCAAATCAGGCAAATTTCATTAAAATAATACACAATAAGAGAGCAACTGGTAAACACAGTTGAGCGTTTAGCAGCTAAAGAGGCAGATATTCTCTCTAGAGCTGGAGGAGACCAAAATTGGAGCAAAAAATGTGTAAATATCTTACTTTCATTCATCAGGTGGACACAAACCAACTCCTAATGAATGAAAATGTTGCTGGATGTGTAAAAAGGAAACTGTTAGCTAACACGTACGGAACATCAAGTTCATAACATCATCATATGTCAGTTTTTTGTTTACAGCTTGTCTGACTTGTTGCGTTCTTCCCCCAAATGGCCAAAAATAACTATTAATGCAGGTTTCAAAAGAGAAATTAATTCAAATGATTCACTTGTTTCTCATTTTTATGTCTGTAGTTTGTATTCTGGTCTGCGTGAAGCTCACTGAAACAAGATTTAGACCATTAATAAATCCCCTTTATTACATCACATCAACCATGATGATCAGCATGACGAGGCAATTTCAGGATGACAGTCAATGAGGCAGCAAACTGAACAAAAAGCATTAGATTGTCTTCCTCGTTTGCCTTCGAGAGATTTCCAGATCTTTCTTCTCTAACGGCCTCTAAATGTAATGAACTCTGAACGGTAGAAATGATGCAGCAGTTCTGAAGAGCAGACACAGCAGAGGCAGCCTTCAGCAGACGAGTTAAAACAGATTAAATATCAAATATCGGCCTGACAGATAACATTCGGCCTCTTCTGTGATGCTGATGGGAAACTGAACGGCAGAAACAGAGGTTTCTCCGCCCTGACGGCTGCAGAGGATACTCCTGATGGCAAAAGAAACACATCTACTGTTCCCATTATTATTATTTATCCGAAGTATCAGAGCGTAATAACGTATTTACAACTGATCTGACTGGTGACCTGAGTGTAAAAACACCCGGTGTCATCTGCAGCAGTTCGACTACTCATGAAATTAGTGTGACGGATTCATTTTATTCCAGTAGCATGTGTATGTATGTATGTATGTGTGTGTGTGTGTGTGTGCTCCATATTACACAGGGAAACTTTTGTGCAGCAAGAAAGTGTCACAGGTTCATGACACACTTATCTTGAGTTAGGAAACTCTGTGTCTTCTTCACACATAAACACACACTGTACTCTACTGTAAGCCGCCAAAGTCTAACTGAAATACTGATAAAGAATAAGAACGGAGCAGACGACAAATGACAGAAAGGTCGAGAGAAGCATTACAGCGTCATCTTCTCCAACAGTCCTGTCAGATCTGGATGTTGCATACAAATCTGTTGCGAAAATGTAGGGATGCTGTAAATCTGCTTATTTAAAACTATATATCCAATCTAAGGACAGTTCAACGTGTCTGTGAATCATCTCAGAGACACAGAAAGAGGGATTTTCATCGCTAAACATGCACAAGAGAAGAAGATAATTGCAGGATGATTTCTACTTGGATGCAATGCACGTTCAATTGGCTTGTTAACGGTCAGAAATGATGAATTTCACTCGACAAGTGAAGACTTTGACCAGCGCTACGAGGAAAGTCATGGGTTATTTTACTTCATCTTCTTAGGAACATGACAATACACACGTTATTCCATTTCATTGGTAAGAAACCTGGGGGTTTTTGAAGGGAGCTGATCTAAACGTAGTCACGCCTCAGAGATCTGATCTCAATGAACACATTAAAAGATACAAGGTTTAAACGCAAAGGCAACATCCGATCACTCAATACGCAGATGACGTATTCATACTCCTTTTGTGGTGGTGAAGTGAAGCCCTCCTCCCCCCGACAGACGGAGGGCCCCAAAGGATAAACTGAGAGAATGGAGGTTACTATAAACACATCCACCTCCTCGTAACTTCTCTGATTTAGCTGCTGTGCCCTCCATCATCACCTCCTCTTGTCTCTGTCTCTCTCTATATCTCTGCCACACCCCAAACACACTGGAAGCCATGAAAGAAGTCTGTCCGAGTCTTTCCAATAATAACCTCAGCTGTTATGAGAGACGGAGGCGGCTGGGGGGGGGGGGGGGGGGGGGGGGGTTCAACAATTCTGTGGACATCATCTTCATGTCTTATTCCCAGTTTCACCAGCCCTACCTTCATAGGTGACGCTGCAGTAGGAGTCGCTGACGTCATCGTCCGGCGTTTGCAGACGCTCTGCGCACAGAATGAACACACGAAGCATGGCTCACACACACACACACACACAGCCGAGGTCTGTCAAATCCCTCCGAGAGACGGCGTTAGGTCCATGTATGGGCGTCCATTTGTCCAAAAAATATCCTTAAAATGAGCAGAGATCCATAAGAGTGCTAAGAAGAGAGCGAGAGAGAAAAGTGGACGAGAGACACTGAGGAGGAATAGGGACTGAGTCGAGCTCTCAGCTGTCTCGCTCGACCCACTACTCTCTCTCTCACACACACACAAACAGAGCAAGCATGGTGCACCGGCTGACTCATGCGCACACACACACACACACACACACACACACACACACACACACACACACACACACTGTCCCTTCAATCACAACAGGCTTAAAGGGCCACACACACACACACACACACACACACACACACACACACACACACACACTGTCCCTTCAATCACAACAGGCTTAAAGGGCCACACACACACACACACACACACACACAGTGGCCTTTATTTTCAGGTCACACATGCCTTCACACAATCAACAATCCAAACTCTGCCAACCTAAACCAACACACGTGGGGAGCACGTGCACACACACACACACACACACACACACACATACAGACACACACATACACACACACACATACACACAGACACACACACACACACAAACACACATAGACAAAGGGTAGGAGTGTGTCGGGGAAAATGTGCTTGTCGATGCAAATGTGTGCAGCGAGACAGAGAAAGAGACGTTGAAATAAGACAAGAGGGTATAGTGTTATTTTAAGGGGGTTTTACAGGAAAATATGAATGAATGAATCTCATGTTCAAAAATACATCAGCAGACCGAGAGGAAGAAATGACTAAAGGGCGTGGTCACACCCTGGTGTCCACGGGAACATGACTCTCAACTCGTACAGCCCAGACTCACCGATGTGAAAGACTAGCAGCGATAGTGATAGGTGCATCATTTCATGTTTCTTGTGTCTCCGACAAAACGATACACTTGAACATATAGCAAAGACTACAGCCAACAGTCAACAAGCTGCTGCGTCACCACCCAGCCTGTCTGCTTTACCGAAAGCAGACAGTAGCAGCAGATAACAGGGGAGGGGCCAAAAACATCAGTGTGCTTGATCCATAATAACGCAGCTCGGAAGGAACAGAAGGAAACAAGTCAATGCAAAAGTACTGCAAGTTAAAACAAAGTAATGTGCGGGAAAACAAATGTATTGTGAGAGAACTCAGAACTATTGCAAGGTTATGCAAAACATGTTGCGAGGGAACACAAAAGTATTGTGAGGGAACACAAAAGTATTACAAGGGAACACAGAAGTATTGTGACGGAACACAATGGTATCGCGAGGGAACACAAAAGTATTGTGAGGGAACACAAAAGTATTGTGAGAGAACACAAAAATATTACAAGGGAACACAGAAGTATTGTGAGGGAATACAAAAGTATTACGAGGGAACACAAAACTATTGCTAGATTATGCAAAACATCTTGCGAGGGAACAAAAAAAGTATTACAAGGTTATGTAAAATCATAATGCAAGGGAACACAACTGAGTTGTGAGGAAACAAAATCCGGTATAGAGGGTATAGTGTTATTTTAAGGGGGTTTTACAGGAAAATATGAATGAATGAATCTCATGTTCAAAAATACATCAGCAGACCGAGAGGAAGAAATGACTAAAGGGCGTGGTCACACCCTGGTGTCCACGGGAACATGACTCTCAACTCGTACAGCCCAGACTCACCGATGTGAAAGACTAGCAGCGATAGTGATAGGTGCATCATTTCATGTTTCTTGTGTCTCCGTCAAAACGATACACTTGAACACATAGCAAAGACTAAAGCCAACAGTCAACAAGCTGCTGCGTCACCACCCAGCCTGTCTGCTTTACCGAAAGCAGACAGTAGCAGCAGATAACAGGGGAGGGGCCAAAAACATCAGTGTGCTTGATCCATAATAACGCAGCTCGGAAGGAACAGAAGGAAACAAGTCAATGCAAAAGTACTGCAAGTTAAAACAAAGTAATGTGCGGGAACACAAATGTATTGTGAGAGAACTCAGAAATATTGCAAGGTTATGCAAAACATGTTGCGAGGGAACACAAAAGTATTGTGAGGGAACACAAAAGTATTACAAGGGAACACAGAAGTATTGTGACGGAACACAATGGTATCGCGAGGGAACACAAAAGTATTGTGAGAGAACACAAAAGTATTGCAAGGGAACACAAAAGTATTACAAGGGAACACAGAAGTATTGTGAGGGAACACAAAAGTATTGCGAGGGAACACAAAAGTATTGCAAGGTTATGCAGAACATGTTGCGAGGGAACACAAAAGTATTGTGAGGGAACACAAAGGTATTGCGAGTGAACACAAAAGTATTACAAGGGAACACAGAAGTATTGTGAGGGAACACAAAAGTATTGCGAGGGAACACAAAAGTATTACAAGGGAACCCAAAAGTATTACAAGGGAACACAGAAGTATTGTGAGGGAACACAAAAGTATTGTGAGGGAACACAAAAGTATTACAGGGAACACAG